>NC_052330.1:4806446-5106446 GCF_016432855.1 Salvelinus namaycush
GCCTTCCTGTGACATCGGGTGATGTAGGTGTCCTGGAGGGCAGGCAGTGTCCCCGGTGATGCATTTGGCTGACCACATCACCCTCTAGAAAGCCCTGTGGTTGTGAGCGGTGCAGTTGCTGTACCAGGCGGTGGTACATCCTGACATCCTCTCAATTGTGCATCTGTAAAAGTTTGTGAGGGACTTAGGGGCCAAGTCGAATTTCTTCACTCTCCTGTGGTTGAAGAGGCTCTGTTGGTGGACCATTTCAAATTGTCAATTTTGTGTAATCCGAGGAACTTGAAGGTTCCACCTTCTCCACGGTGGTCCCGTCGATATGGTTAGGGTCATGCCAGGATCATCTCCTTCATTTTGTTGAATTTGAGGGAAAGGTTTTTTTCCTCACCCCCCCCCCCTGTAGACTGTCTCGTCATTGTTGGTAATCAGGCCTACTACTTATGTGGCCACGCAGTCATGGTTGAACAGGTGGTACAGGAAGGAGCTAAATATAGGACAAAACACAAATCATGACAAGAGAGACAACACGACATAAAGAGAGACCTAAGACAACAGCGACACATGACAACACAGCATGGTAGCAACACAACATGACAACAACATGGTAGCAACACAACATGGCAGTAGCACATGGTAGTAACACAAACAGGGTACAACCATTATTGGCCACAGACAACAGCACAAAGGGCAAGAATGTAGAGACAACAATACATCACGCAAAGCAGCCACAATTGTCAGAATGTCCATGATCGAGTCTTTGAATGAAGAGACTGAGATAAAACTGTCCAGTTTGAGTGTTTGTTGTAGCTCGTTCCAGTCGCTAGCTGCAGCGAACTGAAAAGACGAGCGACCCAGGGATGTGTGTGCTTTGAGGACCTTTAACAGAATGTGACTGGCAGAACAGGTGTTGTATGTGGAGGATGAGGGCTGCAGTAGATATCTCAGATAGGGGGAGTGAGGCCAAAGAGGGTTTTATGAATGAGCATCAACCAGTGGGTCTTGCGAGGAGTATACAGAGATGACCAGTTTACAGAAGAGTATAGAGTACAGTGATGTGTCCTATAAGGAGCATTGGTAGCAAATCTGATGACCGAATGGTAAAGAACATCTAGCAGCTCGAGAGCACCCTTACCTGCCAATCTTTAAATTATGTCTCCATAATCTTGCATGGGTAGGATGGTCTAGCATGGGTAGGATGGTCATCTGAATCATGGTTAGTTTGGCAGTTGGAGTGAAAGAGGAGCGATTACGATAGAGGAAACCAAGTCTAGATTTAACTTTAGCCTACAGCTTTGATATGTGCTGAGAGAAGGACAGTGTACTGTCTAGCCATACTCCCAAGTACCTGTATGATATGTTCAGAACAAGGTTAACCTCTTTGGGCTGCAGGGGCAGTATTGAGTAGCCTGGATAAAAGGTGCCCATTTCAAACGGCCTCGTACTCAATTCTTGCTCGTACAATATGCATATTATTATTACTATTGGATAGAAAACACTCTCTAGTTTCTAAAACCGTTTGAATTATATCTGTGAGTAAAACAGAACTCATTTTGCAGCAAACTTCCTGACAGGAAGTGGAAAATCTGAAATCGATGCACTCTTCTAGGGGCTGCCTATTAAAGTCCTTGTTATTTATTAGTTTAGATGCACTTCATACGTCTTCCACTAGATGTCGACAAGGAGTGAGAGAAGAAATGGAGTGTGTAACTTGGAAACTTGATCTGTTTCCTGTTTTCTGGAGAGCGCGAGCAGGGACCTGGATTTGACTTCTGATAAGCTGCCGTTATGGACGACTAATATCTCCGGCTTTGATTTTATTTGATACATGTGACAATATCATCGTAAAGTATGTTTTTTCAATATAGTTTAATCAGATTATTGACATTTTTTCGGGAGTTTTGCCGTGTTCCGTTCTCTTCCGTTTGTTGACATGGAGAGATTCGCGCCACTTGGCAAGTGTGCTTGCTAAATCGAGAGGGAAAAAGGCCGTTCTAAATCCAAACAACGATTGTTCCCGACAAAGGACCCCTTGTACAACAATCTGATGAAAGATCAGCAAAAGTAGGACCCATTTTATGATGCTATTTCATATATCTGTCGAACATGTTGTGCTAGTCGTTTGCGCCCAGCTTTTGGGTACTCTCTCGCTATAACTAAGCTGTATGTCGTAATGAAGTTATTTTTAGAATTCTAACACGGCGATTGCATTAAGAACTAGTGTATCTATCATTTCCTATACAACATGTATTTTTTGTTATGTTTATGAATAGTCATTTGGTCAGAATATGTGTGTCAGAAAAAGTGTCAGAAAAATATCCGGACGTTGTGGGAAAAAGATGCTACCTTAGCACAATGTATAACCACTGATTTCAGCTCTAAATATGCACATTTTCGAACAAAACATAAGTGTATGTATAACCTGATGTTATAGGACTGTCATCTGATGAAGCTTATCAAGGTTAGTCAAAAATTATATATATTTTGCTGGTTTGTCACGATCGCTAACTTTTACTACTGGGGAATGGCTTGTGTTTCTGGCTATTGTGGTAAGCTAATATAACACTATATTGTGTTTTCGCTGTAAAACACTTAAGAAATCGGAAATATTGGCTGGAATCACAAGATGCCTGTCTTTCATTTGCTGTACACCATGTATTTTTCAGAAATGTTTTATGATGAGTATTTAGGTATTTGACGTTGGTGTCTGTAATTATTATGGCTGCTTTCGGTGCAATTTCTGATTGTAGCTGCAATGTAAACTATGATTTATACCTGAAATATGCACATTTTTCGAACAAAACATAGATTTATTGAATAACATGTTATAAGACTGTCATCTGATGAAGTTGTTTGTTGGTTAGTTTGGTTGGTTCTTGGTTAGTTAGGTTGGCTTTGTGCATGCTACCTGTGCTGTGAAAAATGTCTGTCCTTTTTTGTATTTGGTGGTGAGCTAACATAAATATACGTGCTGTTTTCGCTGTAAAACATTTTAAAATCGGACATGTTGGCTGGATTCACAAGATGTGTACCTTTCATTTGCTGTATTGGACTTGTTAATGTGTGAAAGTTAAATATTTCTAAAAAATATATTTTGAATTTCGCGCTCTGCCTTTTCAGTGGAATGTGGGAGGAGTTCCGCTGGCGGAACGCCAGAGCAGTACAGGTTAAAAAAAAGTAGGGGTGTGGATCTGAAAACAAGTCCGTATTTGGTGTGACCACTATTTGCCTCATGTAGCGTCACACATCTCCTTCACATAAAGTTGATCAGGCTGTGGATTGTGGCCTGTGGAATGTTGTTCCACTCCTCTTCAAAGGCTGTGCAAAGTTGCTGGACATTGGCGGGAACTGGAACACGCTGTCGTACATGTCGATCCAGAGCATCCCAAACATGCTCAATGCGTGACATGTCTGATGAGTATGCAGGCCTGGAAGAACTGGGACATTTTCAGCTTCCAGGAATTGTGTACAGATACTTGAGACATGGTGCCGTGCATTATCATGCTGAAATATGAGGTGATGGCGGCGGATGAATAGCATGACAAAGGGCCTCATGGTCTTGTGACGGATTTCATGTTCATTCAAATTGCCATCGATAAAATGCAATTGTGTTCGATGTCCGTAGCTTATGCCTGCCCATACCATAACCCCACCGCCACCATTGGGCACTGTGTTCACAACGGTGACATCAACAAATGGCTTGCCCACACAACACCATACCATCTGCCATTTGCCATCTGCAGGTGAAAGCGAGATTCATCCATGAAGAGCACACTTCTCTAGTGTGCCAGTGTCCATTGAAAGTAAGCATTTGCCCACTAAAGTCGGTTAGGACTGCGAACTGCAGTCAGGTCAAGACACTGGTGAGGACGACGAGCACGCAGATGAGCTTCCCTGAGATGGTTTCGGATAGTTTTTTCAGAAATTCTTCGGTTGTGCAAAGCCACAGTTGCATCAGCTGTCCAGGTGGCTGGTTTCAGACAATCCCGCAGGTGAAGAAGACGGATGTGGATGTCCTGGGCTGGCGTGGTTACAAGTGGTCTGCTGTTGTGAGGCCGGTTGGACGTACTGCCAAATTCTCTAAAACGACATTGGAGTTAGTTACAGTAAAGAAATTAAATAACTATCCCACCATAACATCATGTTTACTCTTTTAATCACCCATGCATGCAACTATATTTTTGAGCAAAAGTCTTTCATTGACATTAATACAAGTCAAGTACTGTCACAATTTGTTGCCTTTAACTTGAGAATGTGCTCTGTCCTACATTGTATATAGTCAGAAAAAAATAATTCTGTTTTTTAAAAAGTAACAGCAATAGCAAAACACTTTTTCAGCACACACTATGGGGTGAGCTTTTTGGCCTCCATTGTGAATTTGAACCGTAGTTGTACAGACTGAGCCAAATCGATATGTCGAGGAGAATGTCCTTATCTAGGCAATTAACTCTTGGCCAACTGGAATCCTGCTCTATCTGCCCATAAGCTGTATGGGATTGCCTTCCACCAGGAAGACTTCTTAAGCAGATAAGTCTTCAGATCAGGACCACTGCAGAGACTGAAAGCATGTATGAGAGAGCACCACAAGGAGACTCGCTTTTACGAGAGAGAGAGCGCGAGAAAGAGAGAGAGAGGGTGTGTGTGTGGGGGAGAGAGAGTGGGGGAAAGAGTGAGAAATAGAGCAAAAAGAAAGATGAGAGAGATGAGAGACAGAATGAGTGGTAGGAAATAATGAGGGGAATATAGACAATGGAGATAGAGAAAGAGATTAGAGAGGAAGAGATTGATGAAGGAGTGAGAGAAGTGATGAGTGGAATAGGGAAAAAAGAAAGAAAGAAAAAGAAAGGAATCTTTCTCAATTAATAATTCAAATATTACATTTTTTTATTGGTTTCATACACATATTTATCAGATGTTATTGTGGGTGTAACAAAATGCTTGTGTTCCTGGTTCCAATAGTGCAGTAGTACCTAACAATACACACGAATCTCAAAGGAAAATAATGGAATTGAGAGATATATTAATATTAGGACGAGCAATGTCGGAGGAGCATTGACTAGAATACAGTACGAAATTAGTAAAACAATATGTAAACATTATTAAACTGACCAGTGATTCCATGTCTATGTACAGTTGAAGTCGGAAGTTTACATACACCTTAGCCAAATACATTTAAACTCACAATTTTCACAATTCCTGACATTTAATCCTAGTAAAAATTAAATGTCTTAGGTCAGTTAGGATCACCATTTTATTAATGTGAAATGACAGAATAATAGTAGAGAGAATTATTTACTTCAGATTTTATTTCTATCATCACATTCCCAGTTGGTCAGAAGTTTACATACACTCAATTATTATTTGGTAGCATTGCCTTTACATTGTTTAACTTGGGTCAACGTTTCGGGTAGCCTTCCACAAGCTTCCCACAATAAATTGGGTGAATTTTGGCCCATTCCTCCTGACAGAGCTGGTGTAACTGAATCAGGTTTGTAGGCCTCCTTGCTCGCACACACTTCTTCAGTTCTGCCCACAAATGTTCTATAGGATTGAGGTCAGGGCTTTGTGATGGCCACTCCGATACCTTGACTTTGTTGTACTTAAGCCGTTTGCCACAACTTTGGAAGTATGCTTGGGGTCATTGTCCATTTGGAAGACCCATTTGTGACCAAGCTTTAATTTCCTGACTGATGTCTTGAGATGTTGCGTCAATATACCCACATACTTTTCCTCCCTCATGATGCCATTTATTTTGTGAAGTGCACTAGTCCCTCCTGCAGCAAAGCACCCCCACAACATGATGCTGCCACCCCCGTGCTTCAAGGTTGGGATGGTGTTCTTTGGCTTGCAAGCCTCCCCTTTTTCCTTCAAACATAATGTTGGTCATTATGGCCGAACAGTTCTATTTTTGTTTCATCAGACCAGAGGACATTTCTCCAAAAATTCCGATCTTTGTCCCCATGTGCAGTTGCAAACCGTAGTCTGGATTTTTTATGGCGGTTTTGGAGCAGTGGCTTCTTCCTTGCTGAGTGGCCTTTCAGGTTATATTGATATAGTACTCGTTTTAATGTGGATATAGATACTTTAGTACCCGTTTCCTCCAGCATCTTCACAAGGTCCTTTGCTGTTGTACTGGGATTGATTTGCACTTTTTGCACCAAAGTACGTTCATCTCTAGGAGACAGAATGCGTCTCCTTCCTGAGCGGTATGACGGCTGCGTGGTCCCATGGTGTTTATACTTGCGTACTATTGTTTGCACAGATGAACGTGGTACCTTCAGGCGTTTGGAAATTGCTCCCGAGGATGAACTAGACTTGTTGAGGACTTGGCTGATTTCTTTTGATTTTCCCATGATATCAAGCAAAGAGGCACTGAGTTTGAAGGTAGGCCTTGAAATACATCCACAGGTACACCTCCAATTGACTCAAATTATTTCAATTAGCCTATCAGAAGCTTCTAAAGCCATGACATAATTTTCTGGAATTTTCCAAGCTGTTTAAAGGCACAGTTAACTTAGTGAATGTAAACTTCTGACCCACTGGAATTGCAATACAGTGAATTATAAGTGAAATTGTCACGTTCCTGACCTGTTTTCTGTTGTTTTGTATGTGTGTAGTCGGTCAGGGCGTGAGTTGGGGTGGGCATTCTATGTTATGTGTATCTATGTTGGTTAATGGGTTACCTGATATGGTTCTCAATTAGAGGCAGGTGGTTTACGTTTCCTCTGATTGAGAGCCATATTAAGGTAGGTTGTTTCACATTGTTTGTTGTGGGTGGTTGTCTCCTGTGTTTGTATGTTGGTACCACATGGGACTGTATCGTTCGTTCGTTTTGTAGTCTGTACCTGTTCGTGCGTTCTTCGTTGTATGTAAGTTCTCATGTCCAGGTCTGTCTACGTCGTTTTGTTATTTTGTTAATTATCAAGTGTAGTTCGTTTTTTCGTCTTGTTTAATAAATTAAATCATTATGTCATCATACCTCGCTGCACATTGGTCTTCCGATCCCTCTCTCCTCTCCTCGTCCGAGGAGGAGGAAGAGCTAGAGTTTCGTTACAGAAATAATCTGTCTGTAAACAATTGTTGGAAAAATGACTTGTGTCATGCACAAAGTAGATGTTCTAACCGACTAGCCAAAACTATAGTTTGTTAACAATATATTTGTGGCGTGGTTGAAAAACAAATTTTAATGACTCCAACCTAAGTGTATGTAATCTTCCGACTTCAACTGTACATAGGGCAGCAGCCTCTAAGGTGCAGGTTTGAGTAACTGGGTGGTAGTCGGCTAGTGACAATGACTTAGTTCAGGGCAGGGTACTGGATGGAGGCCGGCTAGTGATGGCTGTTTAACAGTCTGATGGCCTTGAAATAGAAGCTGTTTTTTCAGTATCTCTGTCCCAGCTTTGATGCACCTGTACTGACCTCGCCTTCCGGATGATTGCGGAGTGAACAGGCCGTGGCTCGGGTGGTTGATGTCTTTGATGATCATTTTGGTACTCCTGTAATATCGGGGGCTGTAGGTGACCTGGAGGGCAGGCAGTGTGATGTTTTGGGCAGACCGCACTACCCTCTGGAGAGCCCTGAGGTTGCGGGCTGTGCTGTTGCCGTACCAGGCGGTGACACAGCCTGACAGGATACTCTCAATGGTGCATCTGTAAAAGTTTGGAGGGTCTTAGGGGCCATGCCAAATTTCTTCAGCCTCCTGAAGTTGAAAAGGTGCTGTTGCACCTTCTTCACCAGACTCTCTGTTTGGGTGGACCATTTCAGATTGTCAGTTATGTTTACGCTGAGGAACTTGAAGCTTTTCACCTTCTCAGCTGCAGTCCCGTCGATGTGGATGGGGGCGTGCACCCTCAGCTGTCTCCTGAGGTACACGATCAGCTCCTTCATTTTTTTGAAGTTGAGGGATATGTTTTTTTCCTGGCACCACTCGCCAGTGCCCTCACCTCCTCCCTGTATGCTCTCTCGTCATTGTTGGTAATCAGGCCTACTACTCTTGTGTCGTCTGCCAACATGACAATAGAGTTGGAGGCGTGCGTGGCCACGCAGTCGTGGTTGAACAGGGAGTACAGGAGGGGACCGTGCATGCACCTTGTGGGGCCCCTGTTTTGAGGATCAGCATAATGGAGGTGTTATTTTCTACCTTCACCACCTGGGGGTAGCCCGTCAGGAAGTCCAGGACCCAGTTTCACAGGGCAGGGTTCAGACCCAGGGCTCCAAGCTTATTGATGTGCTTGGAGGGCACTATAATGAACAGCATTCTTACATAGGTATTCCTCTTGTCCAGATGGGATAGGGCAGTGTGCAGTGCGACGGCGATTGCATCGTCTGTGGATCTATTGGGACGGTATGCAAATTGGAGTGGGTCTAGGGTGTAATTCATTATAACTATGAGCTGCATACAGTATGAAGGGTGGAGGGTGGTTGAAAGCTGTTTACTTCAAATTGTACCATGTTGGGACACCAGAGGGGGGAGCAGGGAGACATACAAGAGTGCAGACATGCCATCTGCTTGTCTGCCTGTTTGTCTGTCTGTCTCTATTTGTTTACTCTGCATTTTCGAACAGATTTTGATGTGGATTTGAAGTGCAGATTCCAACTTGCTAGACAAGCCTCTGCTGGGGGTAATGGGCAATCCCTCAACAGTATGTTTGACTGTTGCACAAACTTTCTGGCAAAGGGAAGTTGTTTATGACTGCACATCACCTGTGAAAGGGGCTGTGTCCCAAATGGCATCCTAGGTGCTGGCACCCCATTTCCTACATAGTGCACAACTTTTGACCAGGGTGCACTATATAGGTTATATGGTGCCAAATATAGCATATAGAGTGCCATTTGGGGTACAACCAGGGATAATCATCTGTGCCCAGACCATAGTCTGTTACTGGAGTTGGACGAACTGTGCCCGATTGTACAAATCTCTCGTCCAATCAGGTAACTGTGAGTGTACATACCGTGGCTCGATATAGGGTCCATAGCGTAATAAACAGTATGTTGCTACAACAAAACAACAGTTGGGATTAGATCTAAGCCTGTTGAATCCTCCTTTTGTAACAGGTTTAATGAAATACACGCAGCTCGCTGTAATTCATTTGAAAGCACACTGCCAGATTGCATGTTGACTTTCCTTAACAGTCCTGTGCATACAATTAAATACATTAGGCTCTAATTAAAGGATGTTAACAGCTAAAGGCAGGCAGCACAGAGCAGACCTGGGTTCAAATACAAATGCTTGATTTCGCATGGCGCAATGAAGCCAATAGAATACTCACACCCACGTCCACATCATACCCATCTGCCACTCCAGGCAGACTAGATCAATAGTATTTGAACCCAGGTCTAGCACAGAGATAGGAGATAGGGACAGGGTATTTTTGTGGGCACCAGACAGGATAAACTGAATTTAAAGGGGTAATCTGGGATTTAGCTGAATTAAGGAGATGAAAACAGATAAAAACCGAATGACGCATTGCAAACTCTTCCATTAAACACAGAATGACACCCAATGTGGGTAGAAGCAGGATGGTGGACTTTGATAATGATTGGATGCTTATGAAAACCCTGGTTGAGCTGTGGTGACATCTGCTTGGAGGAGGGGTGAATGTGTGTGTTTTTGCGCAATATGCGTGCATGTGTGTTTAAAACTTAGGGGGTCATCGCATCCCACCCCCTCCTCTCCCCAGCCCCAGCAGCTGAGTCCCTCATCTCTTCCTCCCCCCAGCCTCCTGCCTGTGGATGGGAATGTGTCATGCTGCTCCAGACTCCTCTCTCCAGACTCCCCTCTCCCCTCTTCAGCTCCAGCCACTCCAGCCTCCCTCCACAATGAGCCCTGTAACCCTGCATTGTGGTGAGCAGCCAATCCTCCTCCTACTGCTTTGTCATGCTGTTTCTTTGGGAGCTTTCCCTGCGTTTCCATACAGCTGATGGCTGCCTGACCAGGGAGGATTGTGTGTATTTGAGATAGGGGGAGTATAGTATGGTGTTTGTGTGCATGCTTGCGTGTGGTTGCCAGGTGGGTCAACCCTCCATCTGCTGGGTGAAGGATCACTACTGGGGTCAGGGGCCACCGTTCCCAACAATAGCGATTAGCTACGCTGACAGCACGGTCACAACCATGCAACCCAGTCAACATGGAGCAGCCTGGAGAACCAAGCACTCCAAGCACACACACACATGCACGCAAATGCACGCATAGCACACACACACACACACACACACACACACACACACACACACACACACACACACACACACACACACACACACACACACACACACACACATAGATAGATAGATACACACAGCTGACACACAAGCAAGCACCCCCCCCCCACACACACACACACACACGCGCACACACACACACACATACACACACTCTCCCTGCCCCTCTGTACACATATTCACTCATCTCTCAATTTAGACCATGACAGATGATTGTGAAGTTTGATGGTTCACATTGGCCTGTAGAGGGGGAGTGAGGTAGGGAAATGTGAGAGACTCAGTATATGTCCCAAATGGCACCACAGTCCCCCAGAGCTGGCATATTGTCAACAAAGTAGCATGACAGAAATATTATGACAAGTTTTCAAACTTCCGGTAGTTTCTTTGGGAAGATATATAACGCGATGGTAAAATGTATGCACACATGACTGTAAGTCGCATTAGATAAAAGAGTCTGTTAAATGACATATATTATTATTATTATTGTTATTATTATCTGAACAACAGCATAAATACACCGATTTCATTTTTGCGATTGTAAAAAAACAGAATCACCACTGCTGCACATGCTGCCACTGTTTTGAACAGATTGCCAACTTAGAACAAGCAGCCAGCTCACGGTGCCAAGCACAGGGGGAACTTAAAAAGCATAGATTAGATGTGACAAGTGAAAACACATTATCTAACTGGGGATAGGTAGCATAGTGTCACAAACATGATGACCTAGCCAGTTAACGTTCATTCTGAAATCACAATATTGACGATATTAGTTCAGATAGACTTGAAATTGGCAACCAGTAGCTAGCTCGCCGTAAACTAGCTAGTTAGCTGCTTATCAAAGGTAAATGGTTAATTTTACAAAAAATCTCCCAGACTATTTCTGAATGTTTCTCAAAATTACTGTAGCTGGCTAATTATACAGAACCATTATATAAACACAGCATGTACACTTAGACAAGTATTTTAGAAAAATAACAATCTTTGCAAGTAAATGCTGCTAGGACAGTGGTTTATCATGCGAATATACACTACCGTTCAAAAGTTTGTGATCACTTAGAAATGTCCTTGTTTTTGAAAGAAAATCACATTTTTTGATCCATTAAAATCACATCAAATTGATCAGAAATACAGTGTAGACATTGTTAATGTTGTAAATGACTATTGCAGTTGGAAATGGCATATTTTTTTTCTGGAATATCTACGTAGGCGTAGAGGCCCATTATCAGCAACCATCACTCCCGTGTTCCAATGTCACGTTGTGTTAGCTAATCCAGGTGTATCATTAAAAAGGCTAGAAAACCCTTTTGCAATTATATTAGCACAGCTGAAAACTGCTGATTTTAAAGAAGCAATAAAACTGGCCTTCTTTAGACTAGTTCAGTATCTGGAGCATCAGC
Organism: Salvelinus namaycush; assembly: GCF_016432855.1. Classification (NCBI taxonomy): domain Eukaryota; kingdom Metazoa; phylum Chordata; class Actinopteri; order Salmoniformes; family Salmonidae; genus Salvelinus; species Salvelinus namaycush. The sequence goes on from NC_052330.1 coordinate 4,818,059, forward strand.
ATTTGTGGGTTCGATTACAGGCTCAAAATGGCCAGAAACAAAGTACTTTCTTCTGAAACTCGTCAGTCTATTCTTGTTCTGAGAAAGGAAGGCTATTCCATGCGAGAAATTGCCAAGAAACTGAAGGCCTCGTACAACGCTGTGTACTACTCCATTCATAGAACAGCGCAAACTGGCTCTAACCAGAATAGAAAGAGGAGTGGGAGGCCCCGGTGCACAACTGACGCCTCACAAGTCCTCAACTGGCAGTTTTGTTAAATAGTACCCGCAAAACACCAGTCTCAACGTCAACAGTGAAGAGGCGATTCTGGGATGCTGGCCTTCTAGGCAGAGTTACAAAGAAAAAGCCATATCTCAGACTGGCCAATAAAAAGAAAAGATTAAGACGAGCAAAATAAAACAGACACTGGACAGAGGAACATTATCCACAATTTATATAATATGTAGTACATATACAGTGCCTTTGGAAATTATTCACCAAGACTCTTCCTAAAGCTGGCCACCTGGCCATACTGAGCAATCGGGGGAGAAGGGCCTTGGTCAGGGAGGTGACCAAGAACCCAATGCTCACTCTGAAAGAGCTCTAGACCTTCTCTGTGGAGATGGGAGAACCTTCCAGAAGGACGACCGTCACTGCAGCACTCCACCAAGCAGGCCTAAATGGTAGAGTGGCCAGACGGAAGCCACTCCTCAGTAAAATGCACATGACATCCCACTTGGAGTTTGCCAAAAGGCACCTAAAGACTTTTAGACCATGAGAAAAAAGATTATATGTTCTGTTGAATCCAAGATTGAACTCTTTGGCCTGAATGGCAAATGTCACGTCTGGAAGAAACCTGGCACCAACCCTACAGTGAAGCATGGGGGTGGCAGCATCATGCTGTGGGGGTGTTTTTCAGTGGCAGGGACTGGGAGACTAATCAGGAACGAGAGAAAGATGAGCGGAGCAAAGTACAGAGAGATCCTTGATGAAAACCTGCTCCAGAGTGCTCAGAACCTCAGACCGGGGTGAAGGTTCACCTAAAAACAGGACAATGACCCTAAGCACACAGCCAAGACAACACAGGAGTGGCTTCGGGACACGTCTATTAATATCCTTGAGTGGCCCAGCCAAAGCCCGAACTTGAAACCGATCGAACACCTCTGAAGAGACCTGAAAGTATTTGTGCAGTAACGCCCCCATCCAACCTGACAGAGATTGACAGGCTCTGCAGATAAAAATGGGAAAACTTCCCAAATACAGGTTTGCCAAGCTTGTAGAGTTATACCCAAGAAAACTTGAGGCTGTAATTGCTGCCAAAAGTGCTTCAACAAAGTATTGGTTAAAGTGTCTGAAAACTTACGTAAATGTTTGCCACACCTACTCAAAATATCATATAACACATATGGAATCATGTAGTATCCAAAAAAGTGTTATTATAAAGTGTATTTTTATATTTGAGAATCTTCAAAGTAGCTGACAGCTTTGCACACTCTTGGCATTCTCTCAACCAGCTTCATGAGGTAGTCAGCTGGAATGCATTTCAATTAAAAGGTGTGCCTTGTTAACTTAATTCGTGGAATTTCATTTTAGCCAATCAGTTGTGTTGTGACAAGGTAGGGATGGTATAAAGAAGAAAGCCCTGTTTGGTAAAAGACCAAGTCCATATTATCTCAAGAACAGCTCAAATAAGCAAAGAGAAAGGACAGTCCATCACAAGAAGGTCAGTCAATGCGGAAAATGTAAAGAACTTTGAACGTTTCTTTAAGTGCAGTTGCAGAAACAGTCAAGCGCTGTGTTGACACTGGCTCTCATGAGGACCATCACAGGAAAGGAAGACCCAGAGTTACCTCTGATGCAGAGGATAAGTTCATTAGAGTTACCAGCCTCAGAAATTGCAGCCCAAATAAATGTGTCACAGAGTTCAAATAACAGACACATCTCAACATCAACTGTTCAGAGGAGACTGCGTGAATCAGGCCTTCATGGTCAAATTGCTGCAAAGAAACCAATACTAAAGGACACCAATAGGAAGAAGAGACTTGCTTGGGCCAAGAAACACGAGCAATGGACATTAGTCCGGTGGAAATCTATCCTTTGGTCTGATGAGTCCAAGTTAGAGATTTTTGGTTCCAACCACTGTGTCTTTGTGAGATGCAGAGTAGGTGAACGGATGATCTCCGTGTGGAGATGTGATGGTTCCCACAGTGAAGCATGTAGGAGGAGATGTGATGGTGTGGGGGTGCTTGCTGGTGACACTGTCTGTGGTTTATTTCGATTTCAAGGCACATTTAACCAGCATGGCTACCACAGCATACTGTACCGATACGCCATTCCATCTGGTTTGCCCTTAGTGGGACTATAATTTTTTTTCAACAGGACAATGACCCAAAACACATTTCCAGGTTATGAATGGGCTGACCTGGCCACTACAATCACCCGACCTCATCCCAATTGAGATGGTTTGGGATGAGTTGGACGGCAGAGTGAAGGAAAAGCAGCCAACTAGTGCTCAGCATATGTGGGAACTTCTTCAAGACTGTTGGAAAATCAATCCTCATGAAGCTGGTTGAGAGAATGCCAAGAGTGTGCAAAGTTGTCATCGTCAAAGTGTGGCTTCTTTGAAGAATCTAAAACATAAAATATATTTTGATTTGTTTAACACTTTTTTGGTTACTCTTTGATTCCATATGTGTTATTTCATAGTTTTGATGTCGTCAGTATTATTCTACAATGTAGAAAATAGTAAAAATAAAGAATGAGTAGGTGTGTCCAAACGTTTGACTGACACTGCATATACATTTACAGTTCTGGAAAAAATTAAGAGACCACTGCAAAATTATCAGTTTCTCTGGTTTTACTATTTGTAGGTATGTGTTTGGGTAAAATTAAAACTGTTGTTTTATTTTATAAACTACTGACAACATTTCTCCCTAATTCCAAATAAGAATATTGTCATTTAGAGCATTTATTTGCAGAAAATGACAACTGGTAAAAAATAACAAACTAGACGCAGTGCTGTCAGACCTCTAATAATGCAAAGAAAATAAGTTCATATTAATTTTTAAACAACACAATACTAATGTTTTAACTTAGGATGCTCTCCACCATTCTTTCACATTGATGTTGGGTGACTTTATGCCACTCCTGGCGCAAAAATTCAAACAGCTCAGCTTTGTTTGATGGCTTGTGACCATCCATCTTCCTCTTGATCACATTCCAGAGGTTTTCAATGGGGTTCAGGTCTGGAGATTGGGCTGGCCATGACAGGATCTTGATCTGGTGATCGTCCATGGAGCATTGTTCTGCTGGAAAAACCAATCCTCAGAATTGGGAAACATTGTCAGAGCAGAAGGAAGAATGTTTTCTTCCAGGACAACCTTGTACGTGGATTGATTCATGCGTCCTTCACAAAGACAAATCTGCCCAATTCCAGCCCAGATCATCCCAGATACTCCACCAAATTTCACAGTGGATGCGAGACACTGTGGCCTCTTCCGTCATTTTTTTTACCAATCCTAATGGCCACAGTCCCTATTTTGTGCACTCCTTGTGACCAGAAATCCTGTTGGCCCTAGTCCTACTCCAGGTATATCTCCTTGCCCACAGCCAGCCAGCCCAACTGATTCTATACATTATCATCTCAGCTGATTCAATCTTATTCCAGATCAATACATTACAAATGTAGCCCAAGAGTCATCTCCCAACCTCCTCTCAATCTCTCACACTGCAGCCTGAGTGCAGAGGCGATCTATACTAAATCTATAGCCTTTTGTGGCGAATGCCCTGTTCCCATTCTAAAGTACAAGGAGGAGCATGGATTTAATATACCTGCTGCTGGATTTTTTCTCCAATGCTGAATTAATAGACTGATGTGACCCAATTGCACCACATTGCCTAATATCGGGTGCCATATTACATTTCACGTGTCATTATTGGTACTTGAACATATGCTTTTGTACAACTTCTCATGTTCAGAACAAGACATGATTTTTGGAACCTTTTTCTCCACCTCAATATTCCCTGCAAGTCATGCACTGACTATTGGCAGTCTTGTTTTCCTGTAGAGTGGACAAGTGATGAGTATGCGGTCCAAGGAAAGTTAGAGAGAGGGATTGTGTGTGTGTGTGTGTGAGAGAGAGAGAGAGAGAGAGAGAGAGAGAGAGAGAGAGAGAGAGAGAGAGAGAGAGAGAGAGAGAGAGAGAGAGAGAGAGAGAGAGAGAGAGAGAGAGAGAGAGAGAGAGAGAGAGAGAGAGAGAGAGAGAGAGAGAGAGAGAGAGAGAGAGAGAGAGAGAGAGAGAGAGAGAGAGAGAGAGAGAGAGAGAGAGAGAGAGAGAGAGAGAGAGAGAGAGAGAGAGAGAGAGACAGACAGACAGACAGACAGACAGACAGACAGACAGACAGACAGACAGACAGACAGACAGACAGACAGACAGACAGACAGACAGACAGACAGACAGACAGACAGACAGACAGACAGACAGACAGACAGACAGACAGACAGACAGACAGACAGACAGACAGACAGACAGACAGACAGACAGACAGACAGACAGACAGACAGACAGACAGACGGGGATAATAGGTAGAGAGAGAGAGAGAGAAATAGCCTCCAGGGAATGGCCCCAGTCCCACCTCCCCCCCTAATTCCCCTTCTTCTCCACCCCCTTCTTCTATCTGGAACCTCGCCATCTGCCACAGCTGCCGCTCGCTTCAACCGCCACTATAATTGACAATGAACCCAAAAGCGCGGTGATAATTGTGGCTGGCCGCTTGGCAACTTCAGCGGGTTTCAATTCCTTCCTTTCAGGATTCATCAAGCCCCATCTGCTCTCGTTGGTGTCTGGCATCTGCCCCCACAATCCCCCTCCCCTCCTCCTCCGCCTCCACTTCTCCTCCTCCTCCCACGGGCCTACTGGGGCTTTTGTGTGAGGTGCTTATTAGAGTGCTGCCTGCATGGCCTGTAACCCTGAGAGGTTAGACAAACCCAGAAGAGTGGGGACTCCAGGGCAAACCCTGTTTGTTCAATCGAGAGAGAGAGAGAGAGAGAGAGAGAGAGAGAGAGAGAGATAAAGGCCTCCTTGTGGTTTTCTTGTTCTCTTCTTTTCACCCCCTCTCTGTCTCCTCTTCTTCGACAAAAGCCCAAAATAAATGTGTCGTGTGTCATAAACCATTGGGTGGGTGGGAGGGAAGGAGGAGGAGAATGATGGGGTTTTTCTGTTTTGCTAACTCGCCTGTTTTGTTGTTCCTGTGGTAATACCCCCATCTGAAGCTTGGCAGCAACGTTTCAGCTGTTCTGTTTAATTTGTTATGCTCTCTCTAATCAAAAAACCTTCAATTAAATGTCAAGGCCAGCCAATCCCTAATTCAATATTTGTTTTTTAAAACATCTTTGCTGCCACATATCAGAATAAAAATTTGTAAATTACAGATAAAAAAAACGAAGGCTCCCAAACTATTCCTCATAAACGTGATGCTGCCGCTTCAGAACACAAGACCCAGAGCCCAGAGAGCTGATGCCTTGCTCTAAGATTTTAATCAGTCAATGGCAGAAGCTTCCATCTCCCCATTAGTTCAGTCCCATGCTCAGGGACAGTCTCCCCCCTGACAGAAATTAGATGTTGACTCCCAAATGGCAGCCTATTCCCTACACTGTGCAATACTCTTGGCCAGAGGTAGTGCACTATAAAGGGAATAGGGTGCCATTTGGGACACGGCCAAGACATTGGCACAAGGGCAACAGACAGCACAGCGGAACGTGCCACCGTGCCAAGCCAGCCTCCCTCTCCTTCTCTCTTGCCAGGCTCCTGTCACACACCAGATAACTGGAAATTATGTCAGTTCTATTCCCCCAGATTGTGCAGATCTTGACCAGGCAAAAGCTAATTGCAGCCAGCAAATACGCAGCTGCTGGATATGGATATAATTGTCTGTGGAAAATGGCAAAATAAGCGATATTCAGGTTTAACAACTTTTTGAATATGATAATAATTGGGGAACATTGTGATTGATGTATACTGTACATCTGGTAACCTGTCTCGCTCCATCTCTCCCTCTATTCCCTCCCTCCTGCCTATAGATCAAGTGGATCAGTGCCAAATAAAAGAAACTCATCCAACATGTCTGTTAGCTGACATGAAGTTAAAGGGATACTTCAGGATTTTCACTTGTCAGATGAACTCATGGATACCCATTTTATGCCTCTGCCTTCAGTTTTGAAGGAAGTTGCTAACTAGCATTGGCGCAGTTAGCATTGGCTTGTGGAACTACCTCTAACTTCCTTCGTAGTGGACGCAGAGACATAAAAATGTAATCCATGAGTTAATCGGACTCTGGGAAAGTAAATAAACGGAAAAACAATAATTGCAAAAAATGCTGAGGTATCCCTTTAATTCTTCTTCTATAAGGCATTGATTTCAATGAGATAAAACCAAAAGCAACTGTACCATCGCCGCTTTCACTGTTATTACAATAGTGCGATACAATACAACACAGTTATTAAGGGCAACTAGCTGCAGATGCACTAAATAAAATGGAGTTTCACTGTAGCTAATCAGCTTGCACTGTTATTGCGTGAGATGTCTGCATGTCAGGAGTACTGAATAGAACTCAAACAGTTTCCTGGTTTGGCTGATTCCCTTTTTTATTTCCATCCTGACTAACTGCTGGTGTAAATAGCCCACCGTTTCATGGATGCCAATTCAGGAATAGTGTTGCATCAATGTTTTTGTGTAACTGTCACCAATTACAACCCAATAGAAATCCCAAAAGCATATTTTTCTTGGTTGCCGTGGTCTATGGGGATATAGTACATCAATGTAGTTTATGGGGACCAAATACATCGATGTGGTTTATGAGGGCAAAATACAGAGATCGAGGTACAGTCATGTATTGACAGAATTCAGTGTGATTAAGACATTCCATTTGCACTTATTCCGCTCCGCGTTGCTGAATATGTATTCTTCGTTTTCAACGGTCCAATGTGGCAAATTAATGGAGGCCCTACAATGCCAGTGAGTTTCAGACTCAGTGCCAATTTGTTTGGTTTGTAATGGCTGCATAAATAATGAGAACACAGAGCTCAACAAATAGCAGAGTGCCAAAATCCACTCATGCCTAGTAAATCCATCTGCAATGTAGCCTTAGCCCCAGGAAATCTGAAACTGTAAGTTTCAACATTTAAGACGTTACATCTAAGTGCTGGGCTATCACTTTCTTAAGTTACATTACCTGAACATGGATTGCAAAATTAGAGTATAGCTTTACATTCTACTTGGGCCGGCAGGTAGACTAGCAGTTAAGAACTTTGGGCCAGTAATAGAAAGGTTGCTGGTTCGAATTCTCACACCAATTAGTGAAAAATCTGTTGATGTACCCTTGAGCAAAGCACTTAAACTTCGTCGCTCTGAACAGTGTCTGCTAAATTACAGAAATGTAAATATGCATTTACAACTGAAATTATCCCTTCATCATATATGTCTTACATTACCTTCTTTATACCCTTTTCTTCATAAACAATTATTTGCAAAAGACTGGATTGGTGAATACAAATTAATGCAACCCTGCATTAGGTAGCAATGGTAGCCCATTGTAATGTATCAACATGGATAGACGGTCATTTGAAAGAACTGGCCCTCCTTCCTCCTTCTCCTCCCTTGTCTTCTACGGAGTCCCAGGGGGAACGTCACACTCTCACTCTTGGATTTTGAAATCCTGGAGTCCTGTGCTTGAATCCTAATCCAGTGGTGGATTGGGAGCTCCGAAAGGACTGTCTTTCTGAATGTGAATGACTGTTCCTCTGGCCTAAATCCCCCCTGCACCATTATGAAGCAGGTCCCTGAGAGATGCTTATGAGGGCGGGGATGGGGGATGGGAGTTAGTGTGGTTGGTAACTGCCTGGTCCTGGTTTTGCCTATTCATTTCTCAGCTGCTCTCGCCGTGGCTGCATCACAAATGGCACACAATTACCTATATTGTGCACTACTTTTGACCATAGGTCTGGTCAAAAGTAGTGCACTATGTAGGGAATACGGTGCCATTTTGGATGCAGCTCCTCCTTCCTCACAGACAGATCCCAGCACTCTGCTGTGGCCAGGACTGGATTCAAACCACTCCAACATCTGCGATTTTCAGTGTGAGCAATTTAGCCATATTATTAACCCATTTATATTCCATGATATCATTCAGATCAAGTAAATACATGTTTTGGTGTATGGGGCAAGGGTTGGGATAATACCATATAATCCATAATTCATAATGATGCAGGCTGTTATGTTATGCTTGAAGTACCTTTTTGGGGGGGCATCAGCATTGTGGGTACCAGAAGGGACTGTTATTTCTGGGATTGGGGCCCAGGGAGCCATGTGTAGAATATAATTGAGCATAAGAGCTTCCCTGCATGGGGCCCGGATGGTACTACATAAGTAGTACTACGTTGGAGACCCCCCTCTGCCTTCACTACTGACCCAATGGCCACTGAGGGAGTGTGAAGGTGGGGTTGGGGTACACCAGATTGCCCATTAATGTATGTCCTGGGTGACATGACTAGGGATGGATGGCAGAGGATGATGGTAGTTGAGCGGGGCCTACTTTGAGGTCTATCTATCCCACTGATGGGGCCTTGCCTCTGGCCTGTGCCACCTAGGGGACACAGGGGTACTGGGGGTTGCTGTGATGCTGTGAGGACCACCAACATGCCAAAAGTGAATGGATTGGTTTAGGCAGTGGCGCAGTGGACCCCTGTGTGGGGGGACAGCCGTGTAAAGCACACTCTAATCAGTAGCAGGAAATGGTTTCTATTGGTTTCCATCCTACACTGCATGGGCGTGCTCCCTGCTCACTGACATCCATCAGCAGGCCTCGGGCCACTATCCCTTCTTCAGCGACTGAGTTCATCCCAAATGGCACCTTATTTCCTAAATAGTGCACTACTTTTGACTTGTGCTCTGGTCCAAAGTAGAGCACTATATAGGAAATAGAGTGCCACTTGGGACTCAGGTCCTGAAAGCCGAAGCGGATGAGCAGTAATGAAAAAAGAGCCTGCATATCCACATTTGGAAACAAAATTTCACAAAATGAAACATCCTAGATATCTGAAAAAAGTCAATATTGGCAATGGATGAATCAATCTTTTTTATGGTGTTATTGCATCCTTTGTGTTCTATTTTGTGAAGTCAGGAAATCCAAATGTTCTTGTTTATGTTCCTGGTCCCAATGTACAATTTATATAAGAGTGTTTATATTTCAGCATACATGAACTACTTCCTTGTGTTTCATCATGTTTCTCTGTATGTAGACACGGCCTGCATCCCAAATGGCACCCTAGTCCTTATCTAGTGCACTACTTTTGACCAGGGCCTCTAGTGCGCTATATAGGTAACATATAGGCTTTTCACATGTATGCTGAAAACTGAAAATAAAAAAGGACATGTGTTTCCGAGAGCTGGGCATCCCATTTACCTGATCTCAGACTTTCATGTCTGTTCAAGCTCTCTATAGCACCACTTAGGTAACTCAAAATAATGAGGGTGGAATATATTTAGAGAGCCGCTTTATCAAAATGTCCTGTTTCCTTTCCTTTTATCCAACTGTGTAGGCAGCGTATGTAAATAGGAATGGGTGTTTGTTAACAATCGTCTCACAAGAGAATTGCTTCAGCAACCAACACCCACAATTTAATTTCTCTTCCACTCAAAAGTGACCTGTCAATTATAATTTGCACCTCCAAAATATTCCAAAATTCCATTAGTGCTGGTATGGGGGATAGCTAGTTGCCTCTTAGATTGTCTCTCTGGGTCCAAAAATGGCTGCTGATGGCTAATTATAGTGAATATGCAGGCCACCTTGCCCCGATTCCACGCTCGGACTGTAGAAATAGATTCAGACAGCCAAATCCATCACCTGCTCATCTGCCTACTTCACTGCCATTACTGCTTTGACAGATTCTGTTTGGGACCTGTCAGTGCCAATTGTGCTGCCCTCAATCAGAGAGCCTAACTCATTTAACCAGGCATTTTTTATTTGCACGGTACCCCCTGTATTTGATCGAATATCTGGGGTTGTCTGTTTTAATTTATTTTTCTCATTTATTTGAACAAGAGAGAGTGGAGGGAGGTGCTTTAGTAAGAGGTCTGCAGGTGAGGTGAGTGAACTGGGAGGATGCTCATTGCTCACATTTATGAAAGTGCTGCTATATGCAAAATGTGAATCTGCAATAAATGCTGTAAAATCTAATGGTAAGCAGCCACACCTGAACAGCACTGTGGCATGTTTAAAAAAAATTATGGACAGAAAAATACATCAGATCACCTGTCTTATACTGTATCCCCATTTATATAAATGCCAATCTCTTATGAGACAAAAGAGGATAGCAACATCTCCAAAGTTCTGTCAACTTCTCTGGGATATGTGGGACGCTAACGTCCCACTTGGCCAAAAGCCAGAAAAAATGCAGCGCGCCAAATTCAAATATATTACTATAAAAATCAATCTTTCAAGAAATCTCACATGAAAGACACCAAATTAAAGCTACACATGTTGGGAATCCAGCCAACATGTCTGATTTAAAAAAGGATTTACGGCGAAAGCACATCAAACGATTATGTTAGGTCAGTACATAGCCACAGTAAAACACAGCCATTTTCCCAGCCAAAGATAGGAGTAACAAAAAACAGAAATAGAGATAAAATGAATCACTAACCTTTGATGTTCATCAGATGACACTCATAGAACATCATGTTACACAATACATGTATGTTTTGTTCGATAATGTGCATATTTATATCCAAAAACTTAGTTTACATTGGCGCCATGTTCAGAAATGCCTCCAAAATATCCGGAGAAATTGCAGAGAGCCACATCTAATAACAGGAATACTTATCATACACTTTGATGAAAGATACATGTTTTACATAGAATTAGAGATACACTTGTTCTTAATGCAACCGCTGTGTCAGATTTCAAAAAAACTTTACGGAAAAAGCACACCATGCAATAATCTGAGACGGCGCTCAGATATAACAACATTTCTCCGCCATGTTGGAGTCAACAGAAATACAAAATTACATCATAAATATTCCCTTACCTTTGATGATCTATATCATAATGCACTCCCAGGAATCCTAGTTCCACAACAAATCGTTGTTTTGTTCGATAATGTCCATTACTTATGTCTAAGTAGCTACTTTTGCTAGCACGTTTAGTGCACATGTCCAAACGCTCGCGCAGATGTAGGCGAACTCAGACGAAAACTTCAAAAAGTTATTTTACAGGTTGAATAAACTGGTCAAACTAAGTAGAGAATCAATCTTCAGGATGTTGTTATCATAACTATCCAATAACGTTCCAACCGGAGAATTCCTTTGTGTCTCTAGAAGTTATGGAAAGCAAGACGATATAATTTTGGAATGCGCGTGACCAGGAACTGGCATTCTACCAGACCAATGACTGAAACACCTCCCATCCGGCTCAACATCACAGTAGAGGTTTCATTCCATGTTCTACAGACTGTTGACATCTAGTGGAAGGCGTAGGAAGTGCAGACAGATCCATGTCTTACAGGGAATTGAGTTCTGTTATACTCACAGACATCATTCAAACAGTTTTAGAAAGTGTTTTATATCCAATAGTAATAATAATATGCATATATTTGCATATAGGAGGCAGTTCAGTATGGGCATGCTATTCATCCAAAAGTGAAAATGACGCCCCCTATCACAAAGAAGTTAAGGGGCCTTATTCTTCCCAAACTTGTCTGTTTAGGACTACTACTATTAAGGCAAGAACAATGGATTCCAAAGTGCACCAACCGGTAATCTATTTCTTTGATCAAAGATTAGTTTTTATAAGCTGTATGGTATGCATGATAGATGCATGTTAATTACCAATGGCCCTCGAATAAACCCTTGCAGCAGACCCCCCAGCCCCAGAAAGTAATTCAACTTCATCCCAAATGGCACCATATTCCCTGTTTAGTGCACTACTTTTGACCAAAGCCTTTTAAAAATGTATTTAACCTTTATTTAGCTAGGCAAGTCAGTTAAGAACAAATTCTTATTTACAATGACGGCCTACCCCAGCCAAACCCGGCCAACGCTGGGCCAATTGTGCGCCACCCTATGGGACTCCCAATCACGGCCAGATGTGATACAGCCTGGATTTGAACCAGGGACTGTAGTGATGCCTCTTGCACTGAGATGCAGTGCCTTAGATCGCTGTGCCAATCGGGAGCCTTATGGGCCCTGCTCAAAAGTAGTGCACTGTACAGGGAATAGGTAGGGTGTCATTTGGAACACGCATCCAGCCTCCCCTGATTCATGGTCAGTGAATTAACTTGTTTTTCTTGTACCTTCTGCATCAATGGCAAAAGGCTAAAGGAGTCCTTTTGTCCCAGGACACAGATTAGGCATGAAAAATGACCCGCCGTGCACTGTGTGAAACGAGGCAAAGAAAAGTAAATTAGCTAACATAACAACACGATTAGACAGAGCAATGAGTTTCTTTCAGTGCGGCATCGGGACAGGACGGGTCGGGAGGGACAGTGAGAACCTGTTGATATAGTGCTTTATTAGCCCTGCCAAACCTGTGTGTCACACTACTGTGTTGTTACTCAGGAATACATGGCCAGTCATTAATAAGGTTTAAAATGCTGCTGCAGGACGCACACATCTGAAAAACTTCATTAACTCTATCCAGACAGGGCCTGGTGTGTGTGTGCGTTTGCGTGTATCTTAGAAGCTGGAATTAAAGCAGCAGAGAGGGCTAAATAAAGGGCAGGAGTGGCAGGGGGTGGGAGGTGAATAACACACACCTTTTTCTCTTAAATATTACACACACTTATGCAGGCACACACACGTACACAGTATCCGTACAGTAAATACAGTCCAACAGTGGTAATCAGCAGGTTTCCCTGTCTGTCTGTAGCTGTCTGTGTGTGGCTGTCTGTGTAGCTGTCTGTTAACCACAGTGTGCAATGGAACAGAGCTAGTGCATTGCGAGGACCAGGCTGATGAGCACTGAGGAGCCTTAGGCTCTGTGAAATGGATTGCATTAATTTTGGGCTGAATTTCACCACAATTATGTTATATATGAGCCATGTGTGCACGACCTGAGAGAGAGAGAGGTCATGTTTATACCTGGTTCTAACATGCAGCCCTATTTTTTGACAAGTGTAGACCATTAAAATATGCATTGTGATCTGATTGAGAGATCCTGAGTGTAGGTTATTTCCCTGACATCTGGAATCAAGAACTCATAACCCAAATCTTTAAGAACGGAGATAAATTTGAGCCTAACAATTACAGAGGCATTTGTGTGAACAGTAACCTGGGGAAGGTTTTCTGTAGTATTATAAATGTAAGAGTTCTAAACTTCCTGAAAAGCACAATGTCTTGAGTAAAAGCCAAATTGGATTTATACCAAAACATCGCATGACTGATCATATTTACACCCTACACACCCTGATAGATAAACATGTCCACCAAAATAATACCAAAATATACGCTTGCTTTATCGACTTCCAAAAAGCATTTGATTCTATTTGGCATACAGGACTGTTCTACAAAGTTATTGAAAGTGGTGTAGGGGGTAAAACATATGACATAATTAAATCAATGTATACTGGCAATATGTGCAGCATTAAAATTGGCAAGAAAATAACATAATTCTTTAACCAGGGCTGGGGCCTTCGCCAGGGTTGCAATCTGAGCCCTGTACTCTTCAATATTTACATCAACGAATTGGCTACTTTTCTAGCAAAATCCCCAGCCCCTGGTGTTAGTCTCCACAATTCAGAGGTTTAATGCCTACTCTTCGCAGATGACCTATGTCTGCTGTCAACCACAGCACATGGTCTACAGCAGAGCCTGGACCTGCTAGAGCAGTACTGCCAGACCTGGGCCCTGGCAATAAACCCCCAAAAGACTAAAATAATGATTTTTCAGAGAAGATCCAGATCTCAGGGAATTAGACCAAAATTCTCAATTGGCAAAAAATATATAGAGTACTGCACACACTACAATTACTTAGGTTTTAAAATAAGCTCAACAGGACACCTTAACTTCTCTGGGATATGTGGGACGGTAGCGTCCCACTTGGCCAAAAGCAAGAAAAAATGTAGCGCGCCAAATTCAAATATATTACTATAGAAATCAATCTTTCATGAAATCACACATGAAAGACACCAAATTAAAGCTACACATGTTGTGAATCCAGCCAACATGTCTGATTTCAAAAATGATCTACGGCGAAAGCACACCAAACGATTATGTTAGGTCAGTACATAGCCAAAGAAAAACACAGCCATTTTCCCAGCTAAATATAGTAGTCACAAAAAGCAGAAATAGAGATAAAATTAATCACTAACCTTTGATGATCTTCATCAGATGACACTCATAGGACATCATGTTACACAATACATTTATGTTTTGTTCGAAAATGTGCATATTTATATCCACACATCTCGGTTTACATTGGCGCCATGTTCAGAAATGCCTCCGGAGAAATTGCAGAGAGCCAACCGGAGAATTCCTTTGTGTCTCTAGAAGTTATGGAAAGGCGATATCGTTTGGAACGCGCATGACCAGGAACTGGCATTCTGCCAGACAAATGACTGAAATACCTCCCATCCGGCTCAACATCACAGTAGAGGCTTCATTCCATGTTCTACAGACTGTTGACATCTAGTGGAAGGCGTAGGACGTGCAAACAGATCCATATATTACAGGGAATTGAATAGGCGATGAGTTGCACATTGACCAGTCTCAGAATTCTCACTTCCTGTTTGGATTTTTTCTCAGGTTTTTGCCTGCCATATGAGTTCTGTTATACTCACAGACATCATTCAAACAGTTTTAGAAACTTCAGAGTGTTTTATATCCAATAGTAATAATAATATGCATATATTAGCATCTGGGACAGAGTAGGAGGCAGTTCACTATGGGCATGCAATTCATCCAAAAGTGAAAATGCTGCCCCCTATTTAATGAGGCAGTGAATGAACTGAGAGAGAAAGCAAGCAGGGCATTCTACGCCATTAAAAAACAAATTCAAATTGAAATACCTATTAAAATTTGTCTTAAACTAATTGAATGTGTCATTCAACCAATTGCACTTTATGGCAGCGAGGTGTTCGGTCCACTTGCGAAACAAGATTGCCCCAAATGGGACAAACACCCCATTGAAACCCTTCATGCAGAGTTCTGTAAGATTCCCCTACATGTCCAGAGGAAAACTACAAACAATGCATGCAGGGCAGAATTAGGCCAATATCCACTAATAATAAAAAGAGCAATTAAGTTTTGGAAATATCTCAAACAGTGACCCCCTCTCATATCATTACCAAGCCCTGCAATGCCAAGAGCTGAGCAAAGAGAATAGTCCCCTCATCCAGCTGGTCCTGGGGCTGAGTTCAAAAACCTGTTCTACACACTGAAGCCTCAGGACCAGAACATCCAATCAATCAGAATAAAACAAATTACAACACAATCAAAACAAAACTACGTTTCTTATTGGGAAACACAAGCACAAAGCAAAATGCAGTGCTATCTGGCCCTAAATCGACAGTACACCGTGGCTAACTATTTGACCATGGTTACTGATCAAAACCTTAGAAAAACCTTGACAAAGTACAGGTTCAGTGAGCACAACCTTGCCATTGAGAAGGGTAGACTGTAACAACGTAGGTAGCTGTAGGTGGCAGGGAAGTCAGACACAGGAGAATTGAACTTGGTATAAATGGAGTCGTTTAATAAACTCCAAAACCAAAATACAACATAAATAAAAGTGGGTACAAGAACCCGTCGCGCACCAATACAAAATACATGAACATACAAACAAACAATCTCCGACAAGGACATGATGGGAAACAGAGGGTTAAATACACAACATGTAATTGATGGGATTGGAACCAGGTGTGAATAAAGACAATACAAAACCAATGGAAAATGAAAAATGAAAAATGGATCAGTGATGGCTAGAAGATCGGTGAAGTCGACCGCCGAACACCGCCCAAACAAGGAGAGGGACCGACTTCGGCGGAAGTCGTGACATAGACACAGGAAAACCTGGCTCTCTATAGAGGAAAGGCTGTGCAACCACTGCACCACAGCAGAACCTGAGACAGAGCTGAATTTCCTGACAAAATGTCAAAAAAATAAAACAATTAGTGAGTGTCATTTTCCCAATTTTGAAACCCTTATTCAAAGTTTCAAATACCTCTCTGATGAGAATAGGCTACCCGTCCTGTTGGGGGAGGACGCAGAGAGCTGTGGGTTGACAGCGCACTACATTGCTGCCTGCCATAAGATGAGGGACAGTGTCTGACAGACCAATCAACCTGCACATGTCCTTTACTGTATGCTTATTGTTATTCTTCAATGTATGGTTATTTTGACCCTTGGTTATTGCTGTTACTGTTGTCCCATTGACAATTTTGATTCTTATTATCTAAATATTGTAAATATCCAAAGGAAGCTTTGGAAATATGTACATTGTTACGTCAAGCCAAAAAAGCGAATTGAATTGAAAAGAATTGAGAGAGAGAGATACATACATACTCCTTTCCACCTCAGCATGGCAACAACACACCTAGGTGTGGCAACCTTTGAACAGCTTAGGTTAGGTTTCTTCAGACATTAGACTTTATAAATTCAGCATATTCCTGTCTACTGTTTGGCTGTGTGACGTCTCTCTGTGTTATTGGTGTGTGATAGGTAGACATCTGCTGATGTTGGGGACTGCAGCCATTGAGGAGGGGGCATTCTTATCTCAGGATGCCTCCCAAATGGCACCCTATTTCCTATATAGTGTACTGCTTTTGGCCAAAGCCCTAAAGCCTTGGTCAAAAATAGGGCACTATATAGGGAATAGGGTGCCATTTGGGATACAGCCTCAGATCTCTCTGGTTACTGGTCACAAGCAGCGTATCCATGAGGCAGCAAACAGTCTGTAGACTCCCTATTGGGCCAGACTCTGCTCCCACAGCACACCGCCCAACAATGAGGGAGCAGGTCCTTCTGTCTGCGTCGCACACCTGCCACACACACACAGGCATTCACACACACAGCCACGCACACGCACATGGAGGGAAAGAATGGCTGGTTTGATTAAGTCCCAAGCTCCCATTATTATGTTAGGTAGGTGGCGTAGAATTTCAATGTTAATCCATAATGCATGAGCAGTTCTGTTGCCATGGCAACATGAATTCAAGGTTTCCTGGCTTCCAGAAGTATAATTGGGTGTATCTGGAGTGTCAAGGAGGTGCTGTTAAATTCTGGTCATGGAAGAGAAGCATCAATCAAACTGTTGCAGATTACAAGGTACTCATAATCAGATGAAATGCCTTAGAGAAAGAGGAGAGAGACAGTGTGTATATGTGTGTAGGGAGGGGAGGGATAGAGACAGAGAGAGAGAGAGATAAAGTCAAATAGCGAGAGAGAGAGAGAGAGAGAGAGGTTACCTTGTGCACATAAACATTTTATTGATTTCAAGAACAGTTTTACTCCAAAATGTAGAATTTATTTGAATAAATAGATAAATACAGCGACGGGTTAAAAACAGGCTAAGAGCTAAAAGGCTAAAACAAAGAATAAAAGTAAGAGCATAAAATGTGCCACAGAAATTCTCTCCTCTATACTTGCTTCCAACTCCTACAGATGTCGGATCTTAAGGTGATCACTTTTCTTTCGCAGAGAATGTTCCTGCTGAATTAGGAAATTCAAATAAGCCTTCTGAGTCCCTGAAAAAGAGCCGGTCTCTTTCTCTCCATGCAGGGGCAGTCAAGTCATTGGCATCAGGGCTCGCTATCAAATAATTTTCTTGCTCGACCAAACGCTAGGCCTAAGTCCTATTATTGCAACATTCAAATGTATAAAAATTTACCTGAAATGCAGCCATAAACATCAACAACTGTCGTTTTGTATAGCTTAATAACACAAGCTAGATATTGGTCTCCACCAAAGGCGTGTATTCATGGAAGCCAAGGGAAGCCAGTCTTCCCCAAATATTTGACCAATAAAAAAATACATTTTATCTTTCGTCTCTCTGTCTAAAAAATAATTTTCCTTCAATTCGCAAGTGGCTGAATCTCACCGAAGAATTCATCCGAGCAAGGGAAACAGCGGCCCTTTGTCTCAAAATGTGTAGCCCATGTATCTGATGCTGTTTGGAACAAAAGAGTATGGGACGTTGCCACCATAGCATTTTATTTGATTGATGCCAGCAAGCATTTGGCCGCCCATGATAAAAATAATCTATATAGAAATGTACCAATCAGCATTGAGTTGAGCTCAACTGTGGGTTGTCCTGGTGCAGCAAAACACTCCCCAAGGGAGGCCAGTTTGGATTTGGCTTCACATCAATCAAATCACATCATTATCAGAAAAATGTGTCTGTTTCTGGTCTGCTTGTGTTGATGACCTGCAGTAGCTAAATCAGCCCTTTGGATTTGTGGTTTTGACTTAATTCTCTGTACAGGCCAATGATTATGACTGCAATTCTGGTCTAACCATAAATGTATATATTGTGCGACTTGCCAGAGACAATTTCAGTTCAGTATGTAGTCTAGATGTAGCCTAGTAGGCTCATGTTTACTAGCTAGCTAGCTAACTTAGCTGGTTCATTGTTGCCCATTCAAGGAAATTAGGCTAGCTAGCATTTTACAGCCACATTATATTTAGTAACATTGATTGGAATAAATAGTTTTCATTGTATTAAACTAAGCATATATAGCCTTGTTGATTTGATGATGTTGAAGTTGAAATGGTGCTGGAATAACGGAGGCAGTGCTCCTGTTGTCTTTGTGCTGACTTTGTGCTATCTCGATGGTTCTAAATCAGTAGTAAACTGTTGGAAACATTAACTTGCTTGACCATGCTGCAGGTCATATAACTATTTGTTCCATGCAATATTTGCTATGTGGACTTCACCGGACAGATGTTGCTCTCCCCTTATTGTATATCACAGTGGCGTATGAACGAATGGGTTATAGAGCAAACAATGCAAATATCATTACATTGGCTGTAATATGGCTGTTTTACTGGCTTGGTTTTGGCTTCCCCAGTGATTTTACCCAAGCCTCGCTACTGGTCTCCACTAGGCTATAACATTCAAGTGTCAAAGGTATACAAAGGTCAACATTTAGATCAATCATGGCCTAGGTTGGTTTAGCGTTTAGGGCAGCTAGGCACATTTAGGCCTACCGTGTCTGTGTGGGTTTGATTCCGGCCCATGCCCTTTTGGCACAAATAACTCAATCCCCCCGATTTATTTACACATTTCAAATACGGAAAATACAGGAATATTTTACCCCCCTTCTTGACAAGAAGTGACCACGCCAGACACTTTTGGATAACATAAATAGGAAACAAATAAAATAATAACAGTAGGCTACACCAACATTAGGTTCCATTCATACAAAGTGTCAGGTAAATTGCCACAGTAGATTTGACGATGTAAACTGTAAAATACTTTATTTCTATTGTGCAGAATGCTTGTCAAATAGATAAATTGCACTTAGTCTGTTCAAAAAGTACTACGTTGTTCCGGTTACAATACCAACCAGAGGATGCACATATCTTGAAAGACTTTGGTTGCAAGCAGAATTAAGGGTCATCTTAGAATTAAGAATTAAGATCATCTTTTAGGGAGAGGTAATTGTATTTATTCATTTAACCAGAAAGGGCTCATTGAGACTTGAAATCCGTTTTTCATGAGCGTCCTGGCCAAGATAGGCAGGACCAAGTCATTACACAATTAGACAGACAGACAACATGAAAAACTACAAGTAATCTAGTAAAAACCATAGAATTCACAAGAGTATAACACAATCATAAAACAGAAAATTAAAAACATTGACAGGTCAGGGAATCAGCCTCAAAATCCTTCATCAGTGATTTAAAAACACCAATCGGGACAAGTTCTTCCAGTTTAAAAGTATTTTGTAAGGTGTTCCAAGCCGATGGCGCAGAGTACATAAAAGTCATTTTACCAAATTCAGTTCGGACATTTGGAACAGTTAGCAGGATAAAGTCCTGCGAACGAACAGAGTACCCAACACATTTCTGAACAATAAAAATGCCCAAATAAAATGGTAGTAAACCCAAAATGGCTTTGTAAATAAAAGTATACCAGTGACTGAGCCTACGAGTGACTAGAGAAGGCCAGCCAACCCTGGTATATATAGTGGTGCAGTGGTGGGTTTGCAGTTTAAAATAAATCTCAATGCGCCATGTAAAGGGTGTCAATTGATTTCAAACACTGAGCGGAAGCATTCATATATAAAATATCCCCATAGTCGAGTAAAGGCATAAATATAGCTGATACTAGCCTCCTTCTGGCTTCAAAAGAAAAACAGGCCTTATTCCTAAAATAAAATCCCAACTTCAGCTTCAATTTTTTTGTAAATGGTTGAATATGCAATTTAAAAGAGAGGCCTTCATCAATTACAATTCCAAGATATTTATGAGCTTACCAAATCATGAAAGAAGTCGTGCTCATTAAAACTCTTCAAATTTCTCTTACGAATAAAGCATGGGTTTGTCTTAGGAACCTTAGTATTTCTAACAACAGCAACAGCAAAATGGTCACTTAAATCATTACAAAAAACACTAGCCGCAGAATATTTATGTGGAACATTTGTCAATATCAAATCAATCAGGGTAGATTTCTCTGAACATTTGAGATTTGGGCGAGTGGGTGAGTTGGGTAAGATGCATAGAATTACAAAACATTTTTAAATCATCAGACACCGGCTTTAACCAACACCAGTTGAGATCACCTATCAAGATCATTTCAATGTAAAGAAGCTTAGACATAAGGTGCATCAGAAAAGAACATGCATCCCCGAGAGCAGAGGGGGTGACCAATGACGGTTGCAATTGAGATTAGCTGCACGGGTGAATTTTGTGTGTATTGATGGTTTAACGAGACACCAGCTGGCGATAATCTAGTGCCATTGATGGTTTCAATAGTCCCCTTGTTATTTGATTTTATTTCAATAGGCTACCCGTTAGCCTATCCATTGTTACATAATGAAATGTGTGTAAAACGATAATAGGCTACTGTGTTTCCCTGGCTGAGTTGATGAGCTGGTTCGGGCCATCAGTTGATTGACAGATGTAGGTCTACTGTAGAACGTTAAACTTTCCTTCAGTGTGGATGCTTATCCACATTTTATACTTAGGCTCAGTGGTGACCCGTCATTCAGGGTAGGTGGGGCAGAGCCTGTTAAGCTTTTTTGTTGTTGCCTGTTTTGCATTTTATTTTGGCATTAATACGTGTCACATATCAGTTTGCAAACAATGTAAACCAAATAAAAATATGGTCTCTTTTTTGCATTCTTGATTAAGGCAGCTCCAAAATGCCGGTATTTCAGCCTAGCTCAGTGCTTTCTGTGGTGGTGAGGCAGCCAGCGGAAAATACAGAGCGTAGTGGTTGAAATAGAAGTGCCCATCCAAGAAGGCTCAAGGTCATTGGCCACAGATGAAATGACATCAAATTACGTTATATGTACCGTAGCTTTAATTGGACTAATCATTTCAACATCATACTTTCAAAATCTTAGCTAGCAAGCTAGCAGTCATCATCATGAATCAAGTCGAAAAATCTACTGGCAAATCCTTTTCAAGCCTTGTCATAGAAAGATACATTTTGAAGAGAAATAGAAAAATAACGTATCGGTGCTCATCAACCATTGGACATAAACATTACACAACAAGTTGGAAATCGCAAATTCAACAATGAGTGTTATGGAAGGAATCAGTGGCTAACTGCAAGCACTGCAATGTAATCACTAGCTTGCTAATCAGTAGAGAGGGTGTATTGTCCAAGTCTGTGTTTAAAGGTCACCTTTCCAAGCTTAAAAGGATAAACATTCAACATTGGCCATGCTGTCAATCCAGCATAACTTCTGCTGCGTTCGAAACAACTGGAAACTCGGAACTGGGAAATCTCAGACTTCCCAGAGCTCCGACTGGGAAAATACGTTTTGAACGTTCATCCATCTCCGAATTCCAATCAGGAACTCTGGCCTCTTTCTAGAGATCCGACCTGAAGATCGCTGACGTCATGATTTGTACTTGTTTTTTTTCCGAGTTCCCAGTCGTCTTGAATGCCAGACTTGGATGACAAAGTTTCATGACAAATCTTCCGCCCCACCTTCCTGTTCAAGTAAGCACAGCATAATAAGGTGAGTCCAAAAATGTATTGTATGCCGCTGCATAAATTATGTAATATGCCAGGGAGATATGTATACTTTAGCTAAGAAAGCAATACTACATTTATGTTGTGTAGTAAGCTGTTAGTAGCCCATGTGCCTCACCCTAATATTTGCTCCTTTTCCCCCTAATAACTTACCCTACTGTTCTGACTTGGTGGTGCACATGTAGTCTATAGCCTGTTTTATAGAAATGTCATCATCGAATATTGTAAGAGCTTTCATTGTCTGCTTATATGCCCCCTTTATTGATCCTAAGGTTATGACTTGGTGTACAGGGAGAATACTGCAAGGACAGCCCATGTTCTGAATTCTGTTGCTGTACATTTCAAAAGTGCTGAACATATAGTTGACTACATTGGTCCTCTCTCGCTCATTAACCTTTTGTCAATAGGGGGAGCAGTTAGCATTTTTTTTTTCTGGGTGTTGCCAAATTAAACTGCCTCGTACTCAATTCTTGCTCGTACAATATGCATATTATTAATTCTATTGGATAGAAAACACTCTCTAGTTTCATAAACCGTTGGAATTATGTCTGTGGGTGACCCAGAACTCTTTCTACAGCGAAATCCATGACAGGTACTGCGAAGGTCTGAGAGCGAAGCTCTGGTCTCAGATCAGTTTTAAAGGTCTGTGTGTATCCTATGGAACGACATGAACTGCACCCGCCTTCCCCTGGATGTCAGTAACCAATGAGAAGTGGAATGGGCTTTCTACGTAGCTCTCAGAGGTTATAAAAGGCCAAGGAGTGAGGGTAGCCTTCTTTTCGACGCTGACCATTGCGCAGAGAGGGACCTCAGGATGCCATTTTCAAACGCTCAGTTATCAACGTTAGATGTATCCGTCTGTAATTTAATTCGATATAGGTGTTAGAAACATCATAACGAAGCTATTTTAAACCGAGTTATATCAGATTATGCGAGTATATTGCTATTTTTCGGAATTTCCTCAGTATTGCGTCTTGAGGATTTGGACACGTTGGGGCAAAATAGCTATTGTTAGCTATTGTTAGCTGCTATATCAGAAGTTGAATGCAACGTTTTACAACCAAGCAACGATTCTTTTGGACAAAGGACCACTTGGCCAAGATTCTGATGGAAGCTCGTCGAAAAGTAAGAGCTATTTATGATGTTATTCCGTTTTTATGTGGAAAAATGTAAACTCAATAATGGCGACTAGTGACGCCATTATTGCGGCACTAGTCTGGCTGTAACGCACACTGTATGTCTAGTAACGTTAATTTTAAAAATCTAACTCAGCGGTTGCATTAATAACTAATGCATCTTTCATTTCATGTCCAACCTGTATTTTTTTTGTCAAGTTTATGAATAGTTTTCGATAAAAATAGTTGTATTTTCAAGATGGCGCCGGGCAGATTGCTTGAGTAGTTGGACAGTATTTCCATTGTGTAAGCACGATTTGTGCCGCTAAATAAGCATATTTTTCGATCAAACTCTATATGGATTGTGTAATATGATGTTACAGGAGTGTCATCGGAAGAATTCTGAGAAGGTTAGTGAAAAAATTAATGTATTTTGGTGATGATAACGCTATAGCTCATTTTGCCTTGAATCAATGCTCGGGTAACGTTTGCAAATGTGGTATGCTAATATAACGATTTATTGTGTTTTCGCTGTAAGACACTTTGAAAATCTGAAATATTGTCTGAATTCACAAGATCTGTGTCTTTCCATTGCTGTGAGCTGTGTATTTTTAAGAAATGTTTTATGATGAGTAAATTGGTAATACACGTTGCTCTCTGTAGTAATTCTAGTCGCTTTGGGGAGATTTGTGATGGTGGCTGCAATTGCAAACTATGATTTATACCTGAAATATGCACATTTTTCTAACAAAACCTATGCTATGCAATAAATATGTTATCAGACTGTCATCTGATGAGGTTTTTTCTTGGTTAGTGGCTATTTATTTCTTTATTTGGTCGAATTGGTGATAGCTGGTGATGGAGTGGAAAAATAGTGGAGTAAAAAAAATGGTGTCTTTTGCTAACGTGGTTAGCTAATAGATTTACATATTGTGTCTTCCCTGTAAAACATTTTAAAAATCAGAAATGGTGGCTAGATTCACAAGAAGTGTATCTTTCATCTGGTGTCTTGGACTTGTGATTTAATGATATTTAGAAGCTACAATTTACTTGTGACGCTATGCTAGCTATGCTAGTCAGTGGGGGGGGGGTGGGGGGTGCTCCCGGATCCGGGTTTCTGAGGCGGTAAAAGTTAATGTCTTAATCGAATTCACGGATTGCCTCTTAGCTGGTCGTCGTCCCCTTATGCGATACTATGTACATCTCAATTGTCAGTAGAAACCACATTTGTTTAAGCTAGTCAGCCATATCAGATATGTTTTTTCATAAGGCAGTAAATGAGGCTGAATGAACTGTTTTGCTGCCAGACAAGGCTCCGCTGATAGCCAGGTGTAGCATTGGTAAAGTGTAGGGTGTCACGCCCTGGCCATAGAGAGGTTTTTATTCACTATTTTGCTTAGGCCAGGGTGTGACTAGGGTGGGAATTCTAGTTTCTTTATTTCTATGTTGGTGTGGTTCCCAATCAGAGGCAGCTGTCTATCGTTGTCTCTGATTGTCCTTTTTCATTTGGGTTTTGTGGGTAGTTGTTTTCTGTTTAGTGTCTGCACCTGACAAGACTGTTTCGGTTTTCCCTCTTTGTTATTTTGTTCAAGTGTTTTGAGTATTAAATTTATCATGAACACTTACAATGCTGCGTTTTGGTCCACTCCTTCATACGATGATCGTTACATAGGGACTGCCCTAACAGTTTGTGGCCACCGTTTGTCAACGTTATAGTGAAATTAATGTATTGTTTTGTGTATTTTCTTTGCTGACATACATAAAAAATATATATGTTTTACCCCACCAAGATTAACATGCTAAAATTGTCACTGGTTAAGGTGTGGATTGAAAACCTGTATTGTGTTGCTTAATACTTTATTTCATGAAGCTGTAAAGATGTTATGCGTTTTTGTCATGCCCTGATCTGTTTCACTTGTCATTGTGCTTGTCTCCACCCCCATCCAGGTGGGTGTCGCCCATTTTCCCTATTATCCAATGGGTACTTATACCTGTGTTCTCTGTTTGTTGCTAGTTCATTTTGTTTCGTCAAGCCTTCCAGCGTTTTCCCCTCTGTTCCTGTCTATTGACTGTTCCTGTTTTTCCCAGTTTTGACCTTTTCTGCCCGCCCTGACCTTGAGCCTGCCTGACGTCCTGTACTTTTGCCCCACTAGTCCGGATTATCGTCCCCTGCCTGCCTTGACCTGTCGTTTGCCTGCCCCTGTTGCTGTAATAAATATTGTTACTTCAACATAGTCTGCATTTGGGTCTTACCTGAAACGTGATAGTAAGAACTGGCCATGACTGACCCAGCAGACTTGGACTATCTCCACTTAGCCATCTCCTCTCAAGGAGCCACCATTGGTAGGCAGGAGGAGCTGCTTTGTGGTCTGATGGAGGGGTTCCAGGCCACGGCCGAACGTCACGACCAAGCATTGGAGCCAACCATGACGGTAGGCTCTCAGCCCCTCAGTAACCCGGCTGGCAGCAGTGCCGTCACTCTGGTTTCCTGGGAACCCCGCTTACCTCCCCCGGAGCACTTCGATGGAGAATCGGCACCGGTCGGGCGTTTCGCGCTCAGTGATCCCTCGTCATGGAGTTGCAACCTTCCTCTTTCCTCTCGGACCGCTCTAAGATAGCGTACCTCATCACGCTGATGTCCGGGAGGGCCCTCGCCTGGGCTACGTACATTTGGGAACAAGAGTTGGCCGCTTGCTTCAGTCTGGAGAAATTCTTGGTGGATGTGAAAAAAGTTTGAGGATCCGGTGTCCAGGAGAGAGGCTGCCCGGAAGTTTCTCCAGCTTCGGCAGGACTCCCTCAGTGTAAGGACTATGCAGTGGATAGTCCTTACACGCTAGCAGCGGAGGGTGCATGGAACCCGCTAGCAGCGGAGGGTGCTTGGAACCCGGAAGCTCTGTTCAACATGTTCCTGCACGGATTATATGAGGAAGCCCGGCAGCTACTACCGGATCTCGACTCACTCATCGCTTTAACCATCCGGATCGATGGTCGGCTACGGGAACGTAGTAGGAGAGAGAAGAGGTCTAATTGCGGTCCCAATCGCTCACTCAAGGATCCCACCTTGCATCTGAGGAACTCCGGAAGTTCCCGGTGTCTAAATCCCCGGGAGGATCCGGGCTTAACCGAGTTCCTCCAAGATCCTCCGAAGACTGCCGATTCACCTCTTCCCAATGCAGCCCGCCTGGCTAGGTTGTCTTCTGCCGAATGCGTACGCAGACTTGACACTCAGAGTTGTCTGTATTGCGGTTTTGCTGGTCGTTTTGTGTTTACCTGTCCCTTCAAGAAACCTAGCTCATTCGTTGGAGTGAGTACACTGGTGGGTCTTAAAGATAATTGTTCTTCTCCCCTTACTCGCACCCCACTCCATGCCACCCTGCTGTGGGGCGACCAGTACAAGTCTCTCCAGGTACTCATCGACTCGGGTACCGATGTGAGTCTTATGAACGTTACTCTGGCATCCGAGCTAGGCATCCCTACTCAACCCCTCTCCATCCGGCAGGGTAGCCTAGTGGTTAGAGCGTTGGACTAGTAACCGAAAGGTTGCAAATTCAAATCCCCGAGCTGACAAGGTACAAATCTGTCGTTCTGCCCCTGAACAGGCAGTTAACCCACTGTTCCTAGGCCGTCATTGAAAATAAGAATTTGTTCTTAACTGACTTGCCTAGTTAAATAAAGGTAAAATATATATATATATTTTTTTTAAGAATTCCTATGGATGTTAAAGCGCTGGACGGGCGCTCTCTAGGCAAGGTCACCCACCATACCACCCCATCAACTTACGAGTGACAGGGAACCACAGCAAGATGATCCAATTCCCGCTAGTTGAGTCTCTGCAGGTTCCCGTGGTATTGGGATTCTCTTGGCTCCAGCGACACAATCCCTCCATTTACTGTGCTACTGGTGCCATCGTGGGCTGGAGCCCGTTCTGCCAAACTCATTGCCTGAAGTCAGCTCTGCCTGCCACGGAACATCTTCCTGGGGGCTTAGAAATTGCCCCAGACCTCTCCACCAGCCCTGCAGAGTACCAGGACCTGCGGGAGGGGTTCAGTAAGGCCCGGGCCACTTCGTTTCCGCAGCACCGACTGGTATCCAAGAAGGTCAAGGCGCTGGACCGGTGCTATAGTACCGCGGCTACAACCCCGGAAGCTGAGCCTTTCCCCTCCGCTCCAAGATCATTAGCCCCTCTGCTGTTCATCATTTGTTGCCCCGTACACTCCATATTTTTCCTAACTTTTCTGCGTCTAGAGATAAAACCATGTCTTACTGCCCCTTGTCTCCTGTTTCCCCTCTCCCCCGTCTCATCGACGGCCGACGTCTCCTGAAGGTTTGACCTCGTGGCAAGAGATTCCAGTACCTGGTTAAAACTGTGAGGGTTATGGCCCGGAGGAGAAGTGCTCGCTAGGGACATCCTGGACCCAGGCCTCATCTCGGAGTTCCAGCGCCGGCACCCCGCTCAACCAGGTATGGCGCCCAGGTAGGACGCCAGGTGCCGTCCCTAGAGTGGGGGGTACTGTCATGCCCTGATCTCTTTCACCTGTCCTTGTGCTTGTCTCCACCCTCCTCCAGATGTCGGCCATTTTCCCCATTATCCCCTGGGTACTTATACCTGTCTTCTCTGTTTGTCTGTTCGTTTTATTTCGTCAAGCCTAACCAGCATTTTCCACTCTGAACAGTCTATTGACTGTTCCTGTTTTTGACCTTTTCTGCCCGCCCTGACCATGAGCCTGCCTGACATCCTGTATCTTTTCCACGATACTCTGGATTACCGACCCCTGCCTACCTTGACCTGTCGTTTGCCTGCCCCTGTTGCTGTAATAAACATTGTTACTTCAACACAGTCTGCATTTGGGTCTTACCTGAAACGTGATACATTCGAGGCTATCCAAAGACAATTTTGTTGAGCTGAGACTTTTCTTTGATGTGTAAATTATCCGACTATTATACTTCTTAAAAGGAAAGGAAACTAACTTGTGGGCCCAGGCTGGTCATTAACTCATGAGGCTCGGAGCCAGAGCGCACTGCTTAGACCACTGCAGTACAGCAGTTCACAATGCTCTAGCAAGCACTTAGAAGACTATGATACATAGTCCCGTCATTTTTTATTCATTGGTTTTAAGCCTTCCCCAGACCATAGCCCTAACCCAATTAATGCCTCAACGGTTCACCTTTTAAGTTGTTTCTGTTTTAACCCTGTAACCAAGCGAAATTAACCCTGTAACTATGCAGAATTAATGCTTCAGGATTAGACATTCATCCATGAGTCCAAGGGCAGTGAGCAAGATTCAAACCCATGCCAACTCTCGCATATGTGTGCTGAGGTCAGTGAATATAAGCACTGGACAACACAGGCACTGAGGAAACAAATAATTTATTCTGCCTATTGCTTGCCTTCAACATTCTACATTTTTCCTCAGATATTCAAATCCTCCTGCTGCAGGATTATTTTCCTCCTGAGACGAAAGGAGTCAATCCAAATTGGTGGCTTACAATAACCTCCTTACCCAATCCTGATTTAACACACACATTATTCGCACAGATTCAACTACACACTTCTTCCACGCAATGGTGGAATAAATATTTGACTATGGTATGATATGAAATATTATGGTGGTAGGCAACACAAGCTCACAGAACGGGACCGCTGAGTGCTAAAATGCATAGCGCATAAAAAGCATCTGTCCTCGGTTGCAACACTCACTACAGAGTTAAACTTCTTCTCGAACAATAACTGCTTGTCGGTGTAACGGCTTTCTTCCTGGGATGAAGGAGAGGACCAAAATGCAGCGCAGTTAGTGTTCAACATGTTTAATTTAACAAACTGTGAACACTTACAACAATACAAAACAACAAACGTGAAAACCGAGACAGTCCTATCTGGTGCAGAACACAAACACAGAGACAGGAAACAACCACCCACAATCCCCAACACAAAACAAGCCACCTATATACGATTCTCAATCAGGGACAACGATTGACAGCTGCCTCTGATTGAGAACCATATTAGGCTGAACACAGAAACAGACAAACTAGACACACAACATAGAATGCCCACCCCAACTCACGCCCTGACCATACTAAACAAATACAAAAACAAGGGAAAACAGGTCAGAAACGTGACAGTCGGGAGCTTCATGAAATGGATTTCCACGGCCGAGCAACCGCACACAAGCCTAACACAGAACCCAAACCGGCTGCGCACGTGCGCCATTGTGCGCTATCGTGCATAAATTTATTTTGTCCCCCTACACCAAACGCGATCACGACACACAGGTTAAAATATCAAAACCAGCTCTGAACCAATGACATTAAGTTGGGGACAGGTCAAAAAGCATTAAACATGTATGAAAATGTAGCTAGTTAGCATGCACTTGCTAGCTAATTTGTCCTATTTAGCTTGCACTTGCTGTTGCTAGCTAATTTGTCCTGGGATATAAACATTGAGTTGTTATTTTACCTGAAATGTACAAGGTCCTCTACTCCGACAATTAATCCACACATAAAACGGTCAACCGAATCGTTTCTAGTCATCTCTCCTCTTTCCAGGCTTTTTTGTCTTTGAACTGTATATGGTGATTGGCATCTACACTTTCATAGTATTAACACGACAACCGGCAAAACATTTAGTCTTTCAATCACCCACGTGGGTATAACCAATGAGGAGATGGCACGTGGGTACCTGCTTCTATAAACCAATGAGGAGATGGGAGAGGCAGGACTTGCAGCGTGATCTGCGTCAGAAATAGGAATTACTTCTATTTTAGCCCTTGGCAATGCAGACGCTCATTGGCGCACGTGAGCAGTGTGGGTGCAATAATTGAATAACATAGATTCCTACACTTATTTTGCGACGCTTGCGCACACGACGCAAGCGGTGTAGTCAGGGTATTAGATCACCATGCGCAATGCCAAGCGTTGGCTGGAGTGGTGTAATGCTCGCCACCATTGGACTCAAGAGCAGTGGAAATGCGTTCTCTGGGGTGATTAATCATGCTTCACCATCTGGCAGTCCGACGGACTAATCATGGTTGTGACAAATGCCAGGAGAACGCTACCTGCCTCAATGAATAGTGCCAACTGTAAGTTTGGTGGAGGAGGAATAATGGTTTGAGGCTGTTTTTGCATGGTTCGGGCTAGTCCCCTTTAAACCAGTGAAGGGAAATCTTAATGCTACATCATACAATGACATTCTAGACAATTCTGTGCTTCCAACTTTGGGGAAACAGTTTTGGGAAGGCCCTTTCCAGTTTCAGCATGACAATGCCTCTGTCCATGATGGTTCCGGAGGGTACGGCTGACGTCTATTTGGCTCTCAACCAATCATGCTATTTAGTTTGTTTTTTCAAGATGTTCGTAACTTGTTTTGTACATAATGTTGCTGCTACTGTCTCTTATGACCGAAAATAGCTTCTGGACATCAGAGCTGGAATTATTCACCTCAGACTGGATGATCAAATTAGACGAGGAGTTCTTCTTCAATGAGTCGGACGCAAGGGATATACTGCAGACACCTGACCAGGCCCCAATCCCTGTGATTTACTGGAGAAAGAAACTGAGATTTTGAGGTAAAAGATCAGGGTGTCTTGCGAGAATCAGGCGACGAGTGGCTAATCTGCCCTTGCCTTCCGTTCTGCTAGATAACGTTCAATCACTGGAAAATAAATGGCACGAACTGAAAGCACGTATATCCTACCAACTGGACATTAAAAACGGCAATATCTTATGTTTCACCGAGTCGTGGCTGAAAGATGATATTAAGAACATACAGCTGGCGGGATATACACTCTACCGGCAAGACAGAACAGCAGCCTCTTGTAAGACACTAGGCGGGGGCCTATGCATTTATGTAAACAAAAGCTGGTGCACGATATCTAAGGAAGTTTCAAAGTTTTGCTCGCCGGAGGTAGAGTATCTCATGATAAGCTGTAGACCACACTATCTACCTATGGAGTTTTCATGTGCATTTTTCGTAGCTGTCTACATACCACCACAGAGCGAGGTTGGCACTAAAACCGCACTCAATGAGCTGTATTCCGCCATAGCAAACAGGAAAACGCTCATCCAGAGGCAGCGCTCCTAGTGGCCGGTGACTTTAATACAGGACAACTTACATTTCTATCAGCATGTTAAATGTGCAACCAGAGGGAAAAAAATTCTAGAACACCTTTACTCCACACACAGAGACACGTACAAAGCTCTCCTTCACCTTCCATTTGGCAAATATGATCATAACTCTATCCTCCTGATTCCTGCTTACAATCAAAAATTAAAGCAGGAAGCACCAGTGACTCGGTCTATAAAGTGGTCAGATGAAGCAGATGCTAAACTACAGGGCTGTTTTGCTAAAGCAGACTGAAATATGTTCCGGGATTCTTCCGATTGCATTGAGGAGTACACATCAGTCACTGGCTTTATCAATAAGTGCATCGAGGACGTCGTCCCCACAGTGACTGTATGTACTACACCAGCTCCGACGCTCGTCGGATGTGGCAGGGCTTGCAAACTATTACAGACTACAAAGGGTAGCACAGCTGAGAGCTGCCCGGTGACACGAGCCTACCAGATGAGTTAAGTAACACTGAAACATGCATGACAGCATCCGCTGTTCCGGATGGCTGTGTGATCACGCTCTCCGCAGCCGATGTGAGTAAGACTTTTAAACAGGTCAACATTCACAAGGCCGCTGGGCCAGACGGATTATCAGGACGTGTACTCCGAGCATTAGCTGACCAACTGACATTTTCAACCTTTTCCTGTCTGAGTCTGTAATACCAACATGTTTCAAGCAGACCACCATAGTCCCTGTAACCAAGAACACTAAAGTAACCTGGCTAACTGACTATCGACCTGTAGCACTCACGTCTGTAGCCATGACATGCTTTGAAATGCTGGTCATGGCTCACATCAACACCATTATGCCAGAAACCCTAGACCCACACCAATTTGCATACCGCACCAACAGATCCACACATGATGCAATCTCTATATCACTCCCTACTGCTATTTCCCACCTGGACAAAAGGAACACCTATGTGTGAATGCTATTCATTGACTACAACTCAGTGTTCAAAACCTTAGTGCCCTCAAAGCTCATCACTAAGCTAACGACCCTGGGACTAAACACCTCCCTCTGCAATCTCTGGATCCTAGACATCCTGACGGGCCGCCACCAGGTGGTAATGGTAGGTAACAACACATCCGCCACGCTGATCCTCAACATGGGGGCCCCTCAGGGGTGCATGCGCATTCCCCTCCTGTACTCCCTGTTCACTCATGACTGCACAGCCAGGCACAACTCCAACAACATCATTAAGTTTGCTGATGACACAACAGTGGTAGGCCTGATCACTGACAACAATGAGACAGCCTATAGGGAGGAGGTCAGAGACCTGACCGTGTGGTGCAACTTCAACAACCTCTCCCTCAACGTGATCAAGACAAAGGAGATGATTGTGGACTACAGGAAAAGGAGGACAGAGCATTCCCCCATTCTCACCTACGGGGCTGTAGTGGAGCAGGTTGAGAGCTTCAAGTTCCTTGGCGTCCACATCACCAACAAACTAACATGGTCCAAGCACACCAAGACAGTCGTGAAGAGGGCACAACAAAACGTATTCCCCCTCAGGAGACTGAAAAGATTTGGCATGGGTCCTCAGATCCTCAAAAGGTTTTACAGCTGCACCATCGAGAGCATCCTGATGGGTTGCATCACTGCCTGGTATGGCAAATGCTCAGCCTCTGACCTCGGCACTACAGAGGGTAGTGCGTACGGCCCAGTACATCACTGGGGCCAATCTCCCTGCCATCCAGGACCTCTATACCAGGCGGTGTCAGGGGATGGTCCTAAAAAAATGTTATACTCCAGACACCCTATTCATAGACTGTTCTCTCTGCTACTGCATGGCAAGTGGTGCCGGATTGCCAAGTCTAGGTCCAAGAGGCTTCTAACCATCTTCTATCTCCAAGACATAAGACTCCTGAACAGCTAATCAAATGGCTACCCAGACTATTTGCACCCCTTCCCTTACGCTGCTGCTACTCTCTGTTGTCATCTATGCATAGCCACTATAATAACCCTACCTGAAAGTACATAATTACCTCGATACCGGTGCCTCCACACATTTGACTCTGTACCGGTACCCCCTGTATATAGCCCCGCTATTGTTATTTACTGTTGCTCTTTAATTATTTGTTATCTCTTACCTTTTTTTAATTTTTTTATGCATTTTTTTAAAACTGCATTGTTGGTTAAAAATATATATATATTATATTCCGGGAAATGTGGAGGGGGGGAGAAAAACACTCATATTGTTCCCAAATGATTAACAAAAGACAAAGAAAACTAAAATCTATTTGCTCCTTTAGTCAGTTTCAAATGTCAACTCCGATCTATTCAGGCTCTGGGGCCTGAGACGAAATAACATATTCAGACAGTATTCCTTGCAATGTGTCAGCCGTCAAGTCCTGGAGACCCAAGAACCTTACATCTGCAGATATAATTATGGCCAGTTTCTTGGGCTTCTTGTTCGTTTGGGCATTACAATTAATCAGATGCGCAATAACGCCACAAAGTCCACCTTCTTCACGATCAACATATCAATTTCCCAATGCACCACCCTATCTTAAGCTCCACTTGCTCCTTCAACTATTCTGCATGCCTCCGTTTGAGTTTGAGTTTATATATTTTTACAGGGACAGTGCACATTAATCAACATTTCAGTAAAAGTGCCAGTTTTAGCCAGCCGGCTAATTTTCAACCGCAGTCCCTGGGCAGGTTATTAAAAACAATTACAATACAGACAATCAATGAGCAGTGAGCACACGCAGAGCAACATAGGACAAGCAAGACGTAGCATACAGACAGAGCAACATAGGACAAGCAAGACGTAGCATACAGACAGAGCAACATGGCACAAAAAGCAACAAGACAAAATCCATAAAAGCAACAAAGTGTTTCCACACCTCACAAGCTACAGACAACAGACAACACGGAGGAGACCTGCTGTACAGCCCTGACTCTTGCCACTTCAAACTCTTTTACCCTAACCGGGCACTCCGGGGAATTGGGAATGTAATTTACAGCACAATTGCAACAACATCCTTGGATTCTTCAACAGCATTCCTTCGGCACACACTTGATACATGGCCATACCTTTTGCAATTCCGGGAAAACAACGACTTGGACACGGAAGCTCTCACCACATATCTCACATATCCCAGCTTCACATGTGAAGGGAGATACTCTTCGTCAAACATCAATAATACCTGCACGATGGCGCAGCCAACTAACTGGTGCCTCAGCACATTGACTCTGTTCCGGTACCCCCTGTATATAGCCCGCTATTGTTATTTTCTGCTGCTGTTTAATTATTTGTTATTCATATCTCTTACTTTTTAAGGTATTTTCTTATAAATGCATTGTTGGTTAACTTTACTTAATACCCATCCCGGATCCTCCTCATCAAAAAAGCTGACTAGCATAGCCTAGCCTAACGGGACAGGGATATCATATAATATAATTTTCATGAAATCACAAGTCCAATACAGCAAATGAAAGATACACATCTTGTGAATCCAGCCATCATTTCCGATTTTTAAAATGTTTTACAGCGAAAACACAATATGTATTTCTATTAGCTAACCACAATAGCACATTTGTGGCCTGCTGGAGGTCATTTTGCAGTGCTCTGGCAGTGCACCTCCTTGCACAAAGGCGGAGGTAAAGGTCCTGCTGCTGGGTTGTTGCCCTCCTACGGCCTCCTCCACGTCTCCTGATGTACTGGCCTGTCTCCTGGTAGCGCCTCCATGCTCTGGACACTACGCTGACAGACACAGCAAACCTTTTTGCCACAGCTCGCATTGATGTGCCATCCTGGATGAACTGCACTACCTGAGCCACTTGTGTGGGTTGTAGACTCCGTCTCATGCTACCACTAGAGTGAAAGCACCGCCAGCATTCAAAAGTGACCAAAACATCAGCCAGGAAGCATAGGAACTGAGAAGTGGTCTGTGGTCACCACCTGCTGCACCATTCCTTTATTGGGGGTGTCTTGCTAATTGCCTATAATTTCCACCTTTTGTCTATTCCATTTGCACAACAGCATGTGAAATTTATTGTCAATCAGTGTTGCTTCCTAAGTGGACAGTTTGATTTCACAGAAGTGTGATTGACTTGGAGTTACATTGTGTTGTTTAAGTGTTCCCTTTATTTTTTTGAGCAGTGTATATTCTGTAGATGCCTTTAAAGTCCTTTTTCTGAGGTTGTGAAGAGGTTCGGCAAAAGAGGACCTCTTCCAATTCAATATTTACAAGGTCAAGAGTCAGAGGTGGTCAGGTTGGTTAAATTGTGGGTGCTCTTTTTTTGAGATAATGCATACCCGATTGGGTGATGGCTTCATGGTCTGGAACACATTTATTTTATCAGGGACAGAAATAACATGCACGGCTGCAGCGGCCAGCCCAGCTGAATATCTCTCCATAAATATTAAACACAGGGAGAGAGAGGAGAGAGCGGATAAGACTGGGCCTTAGCCTGAGCTGCAGCTGATAAGCTAAAAAATAATGAAATTGGACTTGAGAGCCCCGAGACCATTTGCATGAGTAACAGAAGGAAACAGTACTCTCTATGCAGGGGAGCAAACAACATAAAGCATTCCTTGATCAAATCTTCATAATCAAATCAAATACCCCAGTTGATCTGATAGAGAAACCCAAAGGTTGGTGTTCTGAAAAGAAATTCATAAGGAATATATAATATTTTTCTGTCTGATCCCACATGCTTTTAATGTTTTTTTTCACTTCACAAATAAACCGATTTTTTTTCTCATCTCTAAGGAGAATTTCAAAGATTATTATATACATTTTTTAATGAATGCCACAGAGTCATTTTAATATCGAGGAACATTTCACTTTCTCTGGTCATAGGAACATGATTTTGTCTAGAAATAATGGGGTGTGACTTGAGTTTTGTCATCAGGTGGAAGACAGTCACCTCTCTCTGGTCAGTCTCATCGGAGGAAAGGAGAGAGCAGGGACCGTGAGAGGTAGACCCTCTGCTGCTCTCTCTCTCTGCTGAGACTGATCATCAGATGCAGGAACCATCAGTTCAGTAAAATAAAAACGCAAATTAAGATTTATGCTCAGCTGAAACTCGCAAGATATACAACAACTGATCTATTTTGTCATCATAACTCGAAATATAATACAATATTGGCAGGCCAAGCATAGCCAATATGCTGTGATAATGTATTAGGCGTACTGCACAAACCTCATTCCAATAGAACAGTTTTTTTTGTTCTTTACTCAGAAAAGGTTAGTGACCACTCATCTACGAGTACAGTGAGGGCCATAGTTACGCTCTGCTCTCTGTGTGTGAACAGGACTCCAGCACAAATCAGTGCAGTTGAAACCAATCCTATCTGGATAATATGTGTGAAATGCTTAATAATGCATGTGATATCAAGAGAGAGGTATATTTTCTGGGTGACCTTAATATTGTCTGGCTTTCATCAAGCTGCCCACTCAAGAGAAAGCTTCAAACTGTAACCAGTGCTTGCAACCTGGTTCAGGTTATGAGTCAATGTATTTACAAACAGCACAGGAATGAAGTCATCAACATGTATTGATCACATCTTTACTAATGCTGCAGAAATCTGCTTTAAAGCAGTATCCAAATCAATCGGATGTAGTGATTACAATATAGTAGCCATATCTACTAAAAGCAAAGTTCCAAAAGCTGGACCCAATATACTGTATAAGAGGTCATACAATAAGTTTTGTAGTGATTCCTATGTTGATGATGTAAAGAATATTTTCTGGTCTGTGGTGTGTAATGGGGAGCAACCAGATGCTCCTCATGAAATTGCTTATTCCAACTACGAATAAGCATTCACCCATTAATAATAGTTAAATAAAGGTTAAGTAAAATAAATTAAAATAAAAAGGACTGTACAAACTTTTCAAATGTTGTGGATTAATGAAAAATTGAACAATTGTATGGTTGAGAGGGATGAGCAAATGGAATGGCAAATAAGTCTGGCTGCACAACCGATTAGAAAACGTACTGCAAATTGAGAAATAATGTGTCTAAATAAAAAGAAGAAGAAACTATAATATAAAACAAAGATAAATTATATAAAGAATGATAGTAAAAAGCTTTGGAGCACCATAAATTACATTCTGTGCAAAAAGGAAAACTCAGCTCATTCGTTCATTCATTGAATCAGATGGCTCATTCATCACACAACTGACTGACATTGCCAACTACTTTAATTATATTTTCATCTACAAGATTAGGAAACTTGGGCATGATATGCCAGCATAAGACACTGACACTCCACATCCAAGTATAACTGATCAAATTCTGAAAGACAAGCATTGTAATTTTGAATTCTGAAAAGTGAGTGAAAAAAGTATTGTTGTTCATCAACAATGTCAAGCCACCTGGTTAATAGCGGACGATATAGCCAATTCTATTTTCCATGTCTTCAATCTAGGCCAACAAGAACATGTGCCCTCGGGCCTGGATGGAAGCAAAAGTAATTCCGCTACTAAGGAATAGTAAAGTCCTCTTTACTGGCTCATATACCCAACCAATTAGCCTGTTATCAACCCTTAGTAAACCTTTTGAAAAAAGGGTGATTGACCAGATACAATGCTATTTTACAGTAAATAAATTGACAACAGATTTTCAGCATGCTTATAGGGAAAGATATTCAACATGCACTGCATTTACACAAATGACTGATGATTGGCTGAGAGAAATTGAAAATAAAAAGATTGTGGGAGCTGTTTTGTTAGATTTCAGTGCGGCTTTTTACATTATTGGTAAAAGTCTGCTGCTGGAAAAACGTATGTGTTATGGCTTTACACCCCCTGCTATATTGCGGATAAAGAGTTACCTGTCTAAAGTATAATACAGGTAGAATCAGGAATTCCCCAGGGCAGCTGTCTAGGCCCCTTACTTTTTCAATCTTTACTAATGACATGACACAGGCTTTGCGTAAAGCCAGTGTGTCTATGTATGTGAATGACTCAACACTTTACAAGTCTGCTATTACAGCAAGTGAAATTACTGCAACACTTAACAAAGAGCTGCAGTCAGTTTTAGAATGGGTGGCAAGAAATAAGTTAGTCTTAAATATTTGAATAACTAAAAGCGTTATATTTGGGACAAATCATTCACTAAACCCTAAACCTCAACTCAATCTTGTACTCAATTATGTGGAAATTGAGCAAGTTCAGGTAACTAAATTGCTTGTAAACGGTCATGGTCAAAACATGTTGATAAAACCGTAGCTAAGGTTGGGGAGAAGTCAGTCAATAATAAAGCACTACTCTGCCTCCTTAATAACACTATCAGCAAGGCAGGTCCTACAGGCCCTAGTTTTGTCTCACCTGGACTACTGTTCAGTCGTGTGGTCAGGTGCCACGAAAAGGGAGAATTACAATTGGATCAGAAAAGGGCAGCACGGCTGGCCATTAAATATACATGGAGAGCTAACATTAATAATATGCATGTCAGTCTCTCAAGGCTCAAAGTAGAGTAGAGATTGACATCATCATATATTTGTTTTGTAAGAAGTATTGACATGCTGAACGCAGGAGCTGCCATGCATACCCCACAAGACATGCCACCAGAGGTCTCTTCACAATCCCAAAGTCCCAAACAGACTATGAGAGGGGGACAGTACTACATAGAGCCATGACTACATGGAACTTTATTCCACATCAGGTAACTGATGCAAGCAGTAGAATCAGAAAAAAAAACTGATAAAAATACACCTTATGGAACAGCGGGGACTCTGAAGAGGCACACAGACAGGCACACATACACACGATAACACACTCACTACTCTACACACACGTACACATGGATTTTGTATTGTAGAGATGTGGTAGTAGAGTAGTGGCCTGAGGGCACATACTTAACCTCTCTAGGGTACGTGAGACGTTAGCGTCCCACCTCTTCAACAGCCAGTGTAAGTGCAGGGCGCCAAATTCAAAACAACAGAAATCCCATAAATAAAATTCCTCAAACATACATGTATTTTACAGCATTTTAACCTGATGAGGACAGAGGGCGCTGTTGTCACTTTGGGGGAAAAACGTGCCCAATTTAAACGGCCTCGTACTCAATTCTTGCTCGTACAATATGCATATTATTATTACTATTGGATAGAAAACACTCTCTAGTTTCTAAAACCGTTTGAATTTTGTCTGTGAGTAAAACAGAACTCATTTGGCAGCACACTTTCTGACCAGGAAGTGGAAAGTCTGAAAATGATGCTCTGTTTAAGGGCCTGCCTATAAATGGGCATGATACGTATGAGTATACATGCACGTCATACACCTTCCCCTGGTTATCAAGAGGAAGTGAGAGAAGAAATGAAGTGTTTATCTTGGTCTGATGTGGAATAAATCATCTTGGCACGACGAGTCATCCATTTTTTTTTCTTCTGGAGAGCGCGAACATGGACCTGGAATTGCCTTCTGAAAAGCCGTCGTTATAGGCGAATACTATCTCCGGCTTTGATTTTATTTGATACATGTCACAATATCATCGTAAAGTATGTTTTTTCAATATAGTTTTAATAGATTATTGAAATTTTTTCGGGACGTTAGGCGTGTTGCGTTGTCTGTGTTTGTTGACGATGGGGAGCTTCGCGCCACTTGGCCAGTGTGCTTGCTAATTCAAGAGGGAAAAACGATGTTCTAAATCCAAACAACGACTGTTCTGGACAAAGGACCCCTTGTCCAACATTCTGATGGAAGATCACCAAAAGTAGGACCCATTTTGTGATGTTATTTCATATATCTGTCGAACTGTGTACTAGTAGTTTTGCGCCCAGGTTTTGGGCACTCGGTCGACATAACGTAAGCCTTATGTGGTAATGAAGATATTTTTAGAATTCTAACACTGCGATTGCATTAAGAACTAGTGGATCTATCATTTTTTGTAATGTTTATGAATAGCTATTTGGTCAGAATAGGTGAGAGTCTAATAGAAATATCCGCACATTCTGGGGAAAATAAGCTACATTAGCATAATGGATAACCACTGATTTCAGCTCTAAATATGCACATTTTTGAACAAAACATAAGTGTATGTATAACCTGATGTTATAGGACTGTCATCTGAGGAAGGTTTATGAAGGTTAGTGAAAATTAATATCTTTTGCTGGTTTATTCGCTAACGCTAACGTGCCTATTGCTATCGCTAACGTGCCTTGATGAATGAATGCGGGAGTGTGGTAGGCTATTGTAGTAAGCTAATATAATGCTATATTGTGTTTTCGCTGTAAAACACTTAAAAAATCTGAAATATTGGCTGGATTCACAAGATGCTTGTCTTTCATTTGCTGTACACGATGCATTTTTCAGAAATGTTTTATGATGAGTATTTAGGTATTCCACATTGGTCTCTATAATTACTCTGGCTGCTTCGGTGCTATTTTTGACGGTAGCTGTGATGGTAGCTGCAATGTAAAACTGATTTATACCTCAAATATGCACATTTTTCGAACAAAACAGATTTATTGTGTAACATGTTATAATACTGTCATCTGATGAAGTTGTTTCTTGGTTAGTTTGGTTGGTTCTTGGTTAGTTAGGTTGGCTTTGTGCATGCTACCTGTGCTGTGAAAAATGTCTGTCCTTTTTTGTATTTGGTGGTGAGCTAACATAAATGTACGTGCTGTTTTCGCTGTAAAACATTTTAAAAATCTGACATGTTTTCTGGATTCACAAGATGTGTACCTTTTCATTTGCTGTATTGGACTTGTTAATGTGTGAAAGTTAAATATTTCTAAAAAATATATTTTGAATTTCGCGCTCTGCCTTTTCAGTGGAATGTGGGAGGAGTTCCGCTGGCGGAACGCTGGAGCAGTAAAGGTTAAAGATACACTTGTTGTAAATCCAGCCACAGTGTCCAATTTCAAAAAAGCTTTACGACGAAAGCAAACCAAACGATTATGTTAGGTGAGTGCCTATTCACATAATAACGCAGCCATTTTTCCAGGCAAAGAGAGGATTCACAAAAAGCAGAAATATAGATAAAATTAATCACTAACCTTTGATGATCTTCATCAGATGACACTCATAGGACTCCATGTTACACAATACATGTATGTTTTGTTCAGTAAAGTTCATATTTATATCCAAAAATCTGAGTATACATTGGCGCCTTAGGTTCAGAAGTCACAAAACATCCTTTGATTTTGCAGAGAGCCACATCAATTTACAGAAATACTCATAATAAACATTGCTAAAAGATACAACTGTTATGCATGGAATTTTAGATGCAGTTCTCCTTAATGCAACCGCTGTCAGATTTCAAAAAAGCTTTACGAAAAAAGCAAACCATGCAATAATCTGAGTCGGCGCTCAGAGCCCAATCAAGACACAAATATAGCCGCCATATTATGCAGTCAACAAAAGTCAGAAGTAACAATATAAACATTCACTTACCTTTGATGATCTTCATCAGAATGCACTCCCAGGAATCCCAGTTCCACAATAAATGTTCGTTTTGTTCGATAATGTCTATTTATGTCCAAATCCCTCCTTGTTGTTCTAGCGTTCAGTACACTTTCCAAACACTCGGCGCGCTGGCAGGTCCAGCGGAAAGTACGGATGAAAAGTTAAAAAAGTTATATTACAGTCCGTAAAAACATGACAAACAAAGTATTGAATCAATCTTTAGGATGTTTTTAACATAATTCTTCAATAATGTTCCAACCAGAATATTCCTGTGTCTTCAGAATTGCGATGGAACAGAGCTCGCTCTCACGTGAACGCGCATGGTCACTTCATGGCAGACCTGACTCATTCCGCTCTCCTTCGGCCCCACTAAACAGTAGAGGCATCAGACAAGGTTCTAACGACTGTTGACATCTAGTGGAAGCCTTAGGAAGTGCAACATTACCGATATCCCACTGTATCTTCAATAGGAGCTGAGTTGAAAATCGACCAACCTCAGATTTCCCACTTCCTGGTTGGATTTTTTCTCAGGTTTCTGCCTGCCTGATGAGTTCTGTTATACTCACAGACATCATTCAAACAGTTTTCGAAACTTCAGAGTGTTTTCTATCCAAATCTACTAATAATATGCATATTATAGCTTTTATGGTTTTGTAGCAGGCTGTTTACTCTGTGCATGCTTTTCATCCGGACGTGAAAATACTGCCTCCTACCCCAAAGAAGTTAATATGTTGTGAAAAGTGTTATGAAATGCAATGTCATGTCATATTTTTTATTGTTTATAACTGCCTTAATGTTGCTGAACTCCGGGAAGAGTAGCTGCTGCCTTGGCATCAGCTAATGGGGATCTTTATTAAATACAAATGCTCTCTGTGTGTGAACAGGACTCCAGTGCATCAAATCAGTGCTGTTTAAACCAATCATATCATTCTGAAGCCTTATGGATTTTGTATAAAGTACAACTGTCAGAGTGTGAGAGGATGAGAGAGTGTGTGTGTGTGTGAGAGAGAGAGAACACCACAAGAGGCTTAGATTGGATTACAGACTGGAGGACTGATCTTTTATAGCTAGCACACCTGATGATGATGCATGCAGTCCTGAGAGTTAGAGTCTGCATCCCAAATGTCACCCTATTACCCTTTTAGTGCACTACTTTTGACCAGTGCCCATAGCGAGGGAGGGAGTAGGGTGCCATTTGAGATGCAGTGAGTATGTCGGAGAGGAAAAGTTTCTAAAAAGTCCTTGACACAATAAAGCTTAAGACTTTTTAGACTACTTTGCATTTGGCTCATAATGAAAAACTTTCAGATGTCTATCTATTTCAAAAACAGAGATCTCCAAGGATGTCTTCTATCCTGAGTATGTATGTTCAATTCCAGTCCTTATATGAACAGCAGGTTTTTATGAGCAATGCCTCCCTCTCCTCCTTTGTACTGATTTTCAATCTACTCCCTTTTCTAACTGCCATGTATGGATAATCACGCCGTAAGAGTGTCACCAGAGTGTGACTCATGCTGAATGCGGAACGAGAGAGAGCTAGTTTTTTTTCCTTTTTTTTCTGGAAAGTATTTCCTTGAAAAAATGTCTGTTTACTAGCCTACTTTTTTAGTTTGGATCCTGCGACTCAGTCATAGCCTCAGTTGCTGCGAATACTACTATCTGTCCCAAGATAGCAGTGGCGGTCAGTGCTGTTTTAGATTTTTTTATTTATTTTATTTAACCTTTTTTTAACCAGGTAAGCTAGTTGAGAACAAGTTCTCATTTACAACTGCGACCTGGCCAAGATAAAGCAAAGCAGTGCGACACAAACAACAACAACACAGAGTTACACATGGAATAAACAAGTGTACAGTCAATAACACAACAGAAAAAAAGAAAGTCTATATACAGTGTGTGCAAATGGCATGAGGAGGTAAGGCAATAAATTGGCCATAGTAGTGAAGTAATTACAGTTTAGCAAATTAACACTGGCGTGATAGACGAGCAGATGATGATGTGCAAGTGGAAATACTGGTGTGCAAAAGAGCAGAAAAGTAAATAAAAAAAATATGGGGTAGAGGTAGGTAGATTGGGTGGTGTCACGTTCCTGACCTTATTTCCTTTGTTTAGCCTTGTTTAGTTGGTCAGGACGTGAGCTGGGTGGGCATTCTATGTTATGTGTTTCTATGGTGGGTTCATTGTATTAGCCTGATATGGTTCTCAATCAGGGGCAGGTGTTTTACGTTTCCTCTGATTGAGAACCATATTAAGGTAGGCTGTTCTCACTGTTTGTTTGTGGGTGATTGTTGCTGTGTCTGTGTTTGTACGCCACACGGTACTGTTTCGTTCGTTTGTTCCTGTTCGTGCGTTCATGTTTTATATGTTCTCAAGTTCAGGTCTGTTCACGTCGTTTTGTTATTTGTATTTTGTTTAAGTGTTCTTCATTACGTCGCTAAAAGAAATAAAATATGGATACATACCACGCTGCATATTGGTCCGATCCTTGCTCCTCAGACGAGGAGGAAGACGAACGTTACAGGTGGGCTATTTATAGATGGGCAATGTACAGCTGCAGCGACCGGTTAGCTGCTCAGATAGCTGATGTTTAAAGTTAGCGAGGGAAATATAAGTCTCCAGCATCAGCGATTTTTGCAATTCGTTCCAGATGAGGGAGGATGATTTTTTTTTTCATGAGCATGGCCTTATTTCTATTACAGC
This sequence comes from Salvelinus namaycush, assembly GCF_016432855.1. Classification (NCBI taxonomy): domain Eukaryota; kingdom Metazoa; phylum Chordata; class Actinopteri; order Salmoniformes; family Salmonidae; genus Salvelinus; species Salvelinus namaycush. The sequence goes on from NC_052330.1 coordinate 4,862,525, forward strand.
ATATTGGATGACTGTCTTTCGTATTCCATTCACCCAGTTAAATGTAACAGAAATAGGTTTAGGCTACTACATGATACTCAGATTTTCCCTACTCCCATCATGAGGTTGCTAAAACCTAGCCTATGAATGAAAGTTTACAACGTAGGTGCATTCAGGTCGAGAGACAAATTTGATGTGACAGATGGACAGACAGTGACACATGAACAGACAGTGACATTCAATACCGCCTTGCACACTCTTGCCCGCATCTAGCTGATAGTGGGTGTAATCATTCGTCCAACAGTTGCAAACAAGAGTTTCTATTGGACAAAATCGGGTATGTTAATCCCTGTTTTGTTCTGTTTCCTTGTTTAATAGATGTTTTTCAACACAATCGGCGTAATGAATACACCCCTGATCACGGGTAAACACAGTTCACAGTTTCACAGCAAACATGTTGCATCTACATTATGCGCTCTCTTCCTTTCACCTCCTCCTTTCGCTTGTGGACTTCAATGCACAATCAGCTGTATGTGACCAGGCGAAAGAACCTTTCCAAGCCAAACTGCTACACACAGCCTACATCGTTGTTACATCCATTTTAGCTAAAGTAATGTCATAGTCAGCATAGCTAATAGAACTAATGTGTTAGTAAACCCGTTACAATCATGCAGTAACGTTACAGTAAGCAGTTACACCGGCAGGCTTCGGTGGCAATAAATGAGTAAAACCAAAAGCTTACATTGACTTGGAAGAGTTCCAGTGTTGTGTTGAATAGTCATAGCCAGCTAGCTAACATAGCATCCCTCTGTTTGAGCAGGGTGTTTCAGTAGGCTAAACTAGCTAGCTGCATTTGCTAGCTAAGTACACTACCGTTCAAAAGTTTGGGGTCACTTAGAAATGTCCTTGTTTCTGAAGGAAAAGCACATTTTTTGTCCATTAAAATAACATCAAATTGATCAGAAATACATTGTAGACATTGTTAATGCTGTAAATGACTATTGTAGTTGGAACCGGCTGATTTTAATGGAATATCTACATAGGCGTACAGAGGCCCATTATCAGCAACCATCACTCCTGTGTTCCAATGGCACGTTGTGTTAGTTAATCCAAGTTTATCATTTTAAAAGGCTAATTGATCATTAGAAAACCCTTTTACAAGTATGTTATCAGAGCTTAAAACTGTTGTTCTGATTAAAGAAGCAATAAAACTGTCCTTCTTTAGACGAGTTGAGTATCTGGAGCATCAGCATTTATGGGTTCGATTACAGGCTCAAAATGTTCAGAAACAAGAACTTTCTTCTGAAACTCGTCAGTCTATTCTTGTTCTGAGAAAGGAAGGCTATTCCATGTGAGAAATTACCAAGAAACTGAAGATCTCGTACAACGCTGTGTACTACTCCCTTCACAGAACATCGCAAACTGTCTCTAACCAGAATAGAAAGAGGAGTGGGAGGCCCCGGTGCACAACTGAGCAAGAGGACAAGTACATTAGAGTGTCTAGTTTGAGAAACAGATGCCTCACAAGTCCTCAACTGTCAGATTCATTAAATAGTACCCGCAAAACACAGACTCAACGTCAACAGTGAAGAGGCGACTCCGGGATGCTGGCCTTCTAGGCAGAGTTCCTTTGTCCAGTGTCTGTATTATTTTGCCCATCTTAATCTTTTATTTTTATTGGCCAGTCTGAGATTTGGCTTTTTCTTTGCAACTCTGCCTAGAAGGCCAGCATCCCGGAGTCGCCTCTTCACTGTTGACGTTGAAACTTCATATCTTCACGCTGCAGAGCTTTGCTCCAAAGCAATATCAGTTCCCATTGGCTGTAGTGACCATAACATTGTGGCAATAACAAGCAAAGCCAAAGTCTCAAAGGTTGGGCCTAAAGTTCTTTATAAGAGATCATACAAAATGTTCTCAGGACTCTGAAATTGTAAATAAGGAGTTACAGTCAGTAACAGAATGGGTGGTTAATGATAAGCGGGTCTTAAATACATCTAAAACTAAAAGCATTGTATTTGGTTCAAAGCATTTTGTGAGACCTAAACCTCAAATGGCGATAAGCATAAAGGGTGTGACCATTGAGCAAGGTGAGGAAGCTAAACTCCTACGTAATAACATTGGATGGTCAAGTTATATTGAAAAAGTTGTCTGTTATAAAAATACAGTACCAAACAAAGGTTTGGAGACAAACTTATTTTTACTATTTTCTTCATTGTAAAATAATAGTGAAGACATCAAAATCATGAAATAACACAGGTGGAATCATATAGTAACCAAAGAAGTGTTAAATAAATCAAAATATATTTTAAATTTGAGATTCTTCAAAGTAGCCACTCTTTGTCTTGATGACAGCTTTGTACACTCTTGGCATTCTCTCAACCAGCTTCATGAGGTAATCACCTGGAATGCATTAACAGGTGTGCCTTAATAAAAGTTAATTTGTGGAATTTCTTTCCTTCTTAATGCGTTTGAGCCAATCAGTTGTGTTGTGACAAGGTAGGAGTGGTATACAGAAGATAGCCCTATTTGGTAAAATACCACATTACATCAAGAACAGCTCAAATAAGCAAAGAGAAACAACAGTCCATCATCATTACTTTAAGATAATGGTCAGTCAACGCGGAAAATATAAAGAACTTTGAAAGTTTCTTCAAGTGCAGTCGCAAAAACCTAATCAAATCAAATCAAATGTTATTTGTCACATACACATGGTTAGCATATGTTAATGCGAGTGTAGCAAAATGCTTGTGCTTCTAGTTCCGACCATGCAGTAATATCTAACAATTAATCTAACCTAACAATTCACAACAACTACCTTATACACACACAAGTGGAAAGGAATGAATAAGAATATGTACATAAAAATATATGAATGAGCGATGGCCGAACGGCATAGACAAGATGCTGTAGATGGTATAGAGAACAGATTATACATCTGAGATGAGTAATGTAGGGTATGTAAACATTATATAAAGTGTCATTGTTTAAAGTGTCTAGTGATGCATTTATTACATCAATTTTTCCTTATTAAAGTGGCTAGAGATGAATCAGTATGTTGGCAGCAGTATGTTTCCGGTCACCTTTCCCTGGTTAACCTGTTTGGGCTGCAGGGGCAGTATTGAGTAGCCAGATAAAAGGTGCCCATTTCAAACGGCCTCGTACTCAATTCTAGCTCGTACAATATGCATATTATTATTACTATTGGATAGAAAACACTCTCTAGTTTCTAAAACCGTTTGAATTATATCTGTGAGTAAAACAGAACTCATTTTGCAGCAAACTTCCTGACAGGAAGTGGAAAATCTGAAATCGATGCTCTGTTCTAGGGCCTGCCTATAAATGTGCTTGATATTTATTAGTATACATGCACTTCATAGACCTTCCCCTGGATGTCAAGAGGCGGTGAGAGAAGAAATTTAGTGTTTATCTTGGTCTGAAGTGGAATACAAGCTCTTTGTATGACGTGTCCCCCATTTCCGGTTTTCTGGAGAGCGCGAGGAGGTACCTGGATCTGCCTTCTGTTTAGCTGCCGTTATAGGCGACTACTATCTCCGGCTTTGATTTTATTTGATACATGTGACCATATCATCGTAAAGTATGTTTTTTCAATATAGTTTAATCAGATTATAGATTTTTTTTCGGGAGTTTTGCCGTGTTCCGTTCTCTGACTTTGTTGACGATGGAGAGATTCGCGTCACTTGGCTAGTGCGCTTGCTAATTCAAGAGGGAAAATGGACGTTCTAAATCCAAACAACGATTATTCTTGACAAAGGACACCTTGTCCAACATTCCGATGAAAGATCCGCAAAAGTAAGAAACATTTTATGATGCTATTTCATATATCTGTCGTGCATGTGAACTAGTCGTAGGCGCCCAACTTTTGGGTACTCTAGCTATACCGAAGCTGGATGTCGTAATGAAGTAATTTTTTAGAATTCTAACACTGCGATTTCATTAAGAACTAATGGATCTATCATTTCCTATACAACATGTATTTTTTAGTTATGTTTATGAATAGCTATTTGGTCAGAATATGTGTGTCAGAAAAAGTGTCAGAAAATATCCGAACGTTGTGGGAAATAGTAGCTACGTTAGCAGAATGTATAACCACTGATTTCAGCTCTAAATATGCACATTTTCGAACAAAACATAAGTGTATGTATAACCTGATGTTATAGGACTGTCATCTGATGAAGAATATCAAGGTTAGTCAAAAATGATATATCTTTTACTGGTTTGTTACGATCGCTAACCTTTTGCTACTGGGAAATGGCATGTGTTTCTGGCTATTGTGGTAAGCTAATATAACGCTATATTGTGTTTTCGCTGTAAAACACTTAATAAATCGGAAATATTGGCTGGAATCACAAGATGCCTGTCTTTCATTTGCTGTACACTATGTATTTTTCAGAAATGTTTTATGATGAGTAATTAGTTATTTGACGTTGGTGTCTGTAATTATTATGGCTGCTTTCGGTGCAATTTCTGATTGTAGCTGCAATGTAAACTATGATTTATACCTGAAATATGCACATTTTTCGAACAAAACATAGATTTATTGTATAACATGTTATAAGACTGTCATCTGATGAAGTTGTTTCTTGGTTAGTTTGGTTGGTTCTTGGTTAGTTAGCTTGGCTTTGTGCATGCTACCTGTGCTGTGAAAAATGTCTGTCCTTTTTTGTATTTGGTGGTGAGCTAACATAAATATACGTGCTGTTTTCGCTGTAAAACATTTTAAAAATCGGACATGTTGGCTGGATTCACAAGATGTGTATCTTTCATTTGCTGTATTGGACTTGTTAATGTGTGAAAGTTAAATATTTAAAAAATATATATTTTGAATTTCGCGCCCTGCACTTGAAGCGGCTGTTGTCATATTGTGGGCGGCCTCGGGCTGCAGCCATAAGAAGTTAAAAGCAGTGGTTCGCGCTTTCAGATTTGCGAGAATGCTGCCATCAATCCACGGTTTTTGGTTGGGGAATGTTTTAACCTGTCTGGCACCGGGGTTCCGCTAGCGGAACTCCTCCCACATTCCACTGAAAAGGCAGAGCGCGAAATTCAAAATATATTTTTTAGAAATATTTAACTTTCACACATTAACAAGTCCAATACAGCAAATGAAAGATACACATCTTGTGAATCCAGTCAACATGTCCGATTTTTAAAATGTTTTACAGCGAAACACCACATATATTTATGTTAGCTCACCACCAAATACAAAAAAGGACAGACATTTTTCACAGCACAGGTAGCATGCACAAAGCCAACCTAACTAACCAAGAAACAACTTCATCAGATGACAGTCTTATAACATGTTATACAATAAATCTATGTTTTGTTCGAAAAATGTGCATATTTGAGGTATAAATCAGTTTTACATTGCAGCTACCATCACAGCTACCGTCACAAATAGGACCGAAGCAGCCAGAGTAATTACAGACACCAACGTCAAATACCTAAATACTCATCATAAAACATTTCTGAAAAATCGATGGTGTACAGCAAATTAAAGACAAACATCTTGTGAATCCAGCCAATATTTCCGATTTTTTAAGTGTTTTACAGCGAAAACACAATATAGCATTATATTAGCTTACTACAATAGCCTACCACACTACCGCATTCATTCATCAAGGCACGTTAGCGATAGCAATAGGCACGTTAGCGATAGCGAATAAACCAGCAAAAGATATTAATTTTCACTAACCTTCATAAACCTTCATCAGATGACAGTCCTATAACATCAGGTTATACATACACTTATGTTTTGTTCGAAAATGTGCATATTTAGAGCTGAAATCAGTGGTTATCCATTGTGCTAACGTAGCATATTTTTCCCAGAATGTGCGGATATTTTTATGACACTCAACTATTCTGACCAAATAACTATTCATAAACGTTACTAGAAAATACATGTTGTATAGGAAATGATAGATACACTAGTTCTTAATGCAATCGCCATGTTAGAATTCTAAAAATAACTCCATTACGACATCCAGCTTAGTTATAGCGAGAGAGTACCCAAAATCTGGGCGCAAACGACTTTCACATGTTCGACAGATATATGAAATAGCATCATAAAATGGGTCCTACTTTTGACGATCTTCCATCAGAATGTTGTACAAGGGGTCCTTTGTCGGGAACAATCGTTGTTTGGTTTTAGAATGTCCTCTTCTCCAGTCAATTAGCACGGAAAGCTAGCAAAGTAGCGCGAAGCTCTCCTTCCTGAACAAAGGCACACAACGCAACACACCTAACGTCCCGAATAAATTTCAATAATCTAATAAAACTATATTGAAAAAACATACTTTACGATGATATTGTCACATGTATCAAATAAAATCAAAGCCGGAGATATTAGTCGTCTATAACGACAGCTTTTCAGAAGGCAAAACCAGGTCCCTTCACGCGCTCTCCAGAAAACAGGAAACTGGTGACACGTCATGCCGAGAGCTTTTATTCGACTCCAGATCAAGTTATACACTCCATTTCTTCTCTCACTGCCTGTCGACATCTAGTGGAAGACGTATGAAGTGCATCTATACTAATAAATATCAAGGACATTTATAGGCAGGCCCTAGAACAGAGCATCGATTTCAGATTTTCCACTTCCTGTCAGGAAGTTTGCTGCAAAATGAGTTCTGTTTTACTCACAGATATAATTCAAACGGTTTTAGAAACTAGAGAGTGTTTTCTATCCAATAGTAATAATAATATGCATATTGTACGAGCAAGAATTGAGTACGAGGCCGTTTAAATTGGGCACGATTTTCCCCAAAGTGAAAACAGCGCCCTCTGTCCTCAACAGGTTAATAGACGCTGTGGGTACAACATCACCTTCACCTGCACTTGCTAATAAACTCGCTTACCGAATCAGCGTATTCATCAATGTTGTTGTCCGACACCATGCGGAAAATATCCCAGTCCACGTGATCGAAGCAATCTTGAAGCGTGGAATCCAATTGGTCGGACCAGCATTGAACAGACCTGAGCATGGGCGCTTCCTGATTTAGTTTCTGTCTATAGGCTGGGAGCAACAAAATAGAGTCGTGGTCAAATTTTCCGAAAGGAGGGCGGGGGAGGGCTTTATATGCGTCGCGGAAGTTAGAATAACAATGATCGGGTCGCGCATTCGATATGCTGAGAAAATTTAGGGAGCCTTGTTTTCAGATTAGCCTTGTTAAAATCCCCAGCTACAATAAATGCAGCCTCAGGATATGTGGTTTCCAGTTTACATAGAGTCAAATTAAGTTCTTTCAGGGCCGTTGATGTGTCTGCTTGGGGGGAATATACAAGACTGTGATTATGATCAAAGAGAATTCTCTTGGTTGATTGTAAGGAATTCTAGGTCAGGTGAACAAAAGGACTTGACTTCCTGTATGTTGTTATGATCACACCACGTTTCGTTAATCATAATGCATACACCCCCGCCCTTCTTCTTACCAGAGAGATGTTTGTTTCTGCGGCACGATGCGTGAAGAAGCCAGGTGGCTGTACCGACTCTGATGACGTATCCCGAGTGAGCCATGTTTCCGTGAAACAAAGAACGTTACAATCTCTGATGTCTCTCTGGAAGGCAACCCTTGCTCGGATTTCGTCTACCTTTTTGTCAAGAGACTGGACATTGGTGAGTAGTATGTTCGGGAGCGGTGCGTGATGTGCACGTCTACAGAGCCTGACCAGAAGACCGCTCCATCTGCCCCTTCTGCGGCGCCGTTGTTTTGGGTCGCCGGCTGGGATCCGATCCATTGTCCTGGGTGGTGAACCAAACAGAGGATCCGCTTCGAGAAAGTCGTATTCCTGGTCGTAATGTTGGTAAGTTGACGTTGCTCTTATATCCAATAGCTGTATGTAATTAAACCTAAGATTTCCTGGGGTAACAATGTAAGAAATAACACATAAAAAAAACAAAATACTGCATAGTTTCCTAGGAACGCGAAGCGAGGCGGCCATCTCTGTCGGTGCCGGAAGCGCTATGAGCGCTCTCATGAGGACCGCCACAGGAAAGGAAGACCCAAAGTTAAATCAAATCAAATTGTATTAGTCACATGCACCGAATGCAACAGGTGTAGATCTTACAGGGGGGTGCCGGTACAGAGTCAATGTGTGGGGGCACTGGTTAGTTGAGGTAATATGTACATGTAGGTAGAGTTATTACAGTGACTATGCGTAGATGATAACAACAGAGAGTAGCAGCGGTGTAAAAGTCTGGGTCACCATTTGATTAGATGTTCAGGAGTCTTTTGGCTTGGGGGTAGAAGCTGTTTAGAAGCCTCTTGGACCTAGACTTGGAGTTCTGGTACTGCTTGCCGTGCGGTAGCAGAGAGAACAGTCTATGACTGGGGTGGCTGGAGTCTTTGACCATTTTTAGGGCCTTCCTCTGACACCGCCTAGTATAGAGGTCCTGGATGGCAGGAAGCTTGGCCCCAGTGATGTACTGGGCCGTACGCACTACCCTCTGTAGTGCATTGTGGTCGGAGACCGAGCAGTTGCCATAATAGGCAGTGATGCAACCAGTCAGGATGCTCTCGGTAGTGCAGCTGCAGAACAGTTTGAGGATCTGAGGACCCATGCCAAATCTTTTCAGTCTCCTGAGGGGGAACAGGTTTTGTCGTGCCATCTTCACAACTGTCTTGGTGTGCTTGGACCATGTTAGTTTGTTGGTGATGTGGACATCAAGGAACAGTTACCTCTGCTGCAGAGGACAAGTTCATTAGAGTTAACTGCACCTCAGATTGCAGCCCAAATAAATGCTTCACAGAGTTTAAGTAACAGACACATCTCAACATCAACTATTCAGAGGAGATTGCGTGAATCAGGCCTTCATTGTTGAATTGCTGCAAGGAAACCACTTCTAAAGGACACCAATAGGAAGAAGAGACTTGCTTGGGCCAAGAAACACGAGCAATATCCTTTGGTCTGATGAGTTCAAATTTGAGATTTTTGGCTTCCAAATGCCGTGTCTTTGTGAAACACAGAGTAGGTGAACGGATGATCTCTGCATGTGTGGTTCCCGCTGTGAAGCATGGAGGAGGAGATGTGATGGTGTGGGGGTGCTGTGCTGGTGACACTATCAGTGATTTATTTAGAATTCAAGGCACACTTAACCAGCATGGCTACCACAGCATTATGCAGTGATATGCCATCCCATCTGGTTTTCGCTTAGTGGGACTATCATTTGTTTTTTAACAGGAAAATGACACAAAACACACCTCCAGGCTGTGTATGGGCTATTTGACCAAGGAGAGTGTTGGAGTGCTGTATCAGATGACCTGGAAACCACAATCACCCGACCTCAACCCAACCGAGATGGTTTGGGATGAGCTGGAACGCAGAGTGAAGGAAAAGCAGGCAACAAGTGCTCAGCATATGTGGGAACTCCTTCAAGACTCTTGGAAAAGCATTCCTCGTGAAGCTGATTGAGAGAAAGCCAAAAGTGTGCAAAGCTGTCATCAAGGCAAAGGGTGGCTACTTTGAAGTATATTTTGATTTGTTTAACACTTTTTATGGTTACAACATGATTCCATATGTGTTATTTCATAGTTTCGATGTCTTCACTATTATTCTACAATGTAGAAAATAGTAAAAATAAAGAAAAACCCTTGAATGAGTAGGTGTCCAAACTTTTGACTGGTAATGTATGTTCTGTGTTTTTTACCCAAAAATCAACTGTACTAGTTGTTCAGGCTCTGGTCATGTCCCATCTTGATTACTGTATGGTAATATGGATAAGTGCAGAAAAAAAGACCCAGCAAAGCTTCAGCTAGCTCATAACAGAGTATCACATCTTGCCCTTAACTACACATACACAACTAACATCAACAGCATGCATGCCAGTCTTTCCTGGTCAAGGGTTTACTGGAGATAAACCGCTTCTCTTCTTGTTTTGAGGAGAAAAATGACAGTGATGAAAATTATCGATTTTAATAATCAAATAACATTCAGCTCAGACACCCATACATACCCCACAAGACATGCCACCAGGTGTCTCTTTACAGTTCCCAAGTCCAAACAAAATCATGGCAACGCACAGTATTATACAGAGCTATAATCGCATGGAACTCCCTTCCATCTCCAATTACTAAAGCAAACAGCAAAATTACCATTAAAAAAGGATTAAACTTCCTCCCAAGTGGCGCAGTGGTCTAAGGCACTGCATCGCAGTGCTAGCTGTGCCACTAGAGATTCTGGGTTCGAGTCCAGGCTCTGTCGCAGCCGGCCGCGACCGGGAGGCCCATGGGGCGGCATACAATTGGTTATGGGAGGGTTTGGCCGGCAGGGATATTCTTGTCTCATCACGCACTAGCGACTCCTGTGGTGGGCCGGGCGCAGTGCATGCTGACACGGTCGCCAGGTGTACGGTGTTTCCTTCGACACATTGGTGCGGCTGGCTTCCGAGTTGGATGGGCATTGTGTCAAGAAGCAGTGCGGTTGGGTTGTGTTTCGGAGGACGCATGGCTTTCGACCTTCACCTCTCCAGAGTCCGTACGGTAGTTGCAGCGATGAGACAAGACTGTAATTACTACCAATTGGGGAGAAAAAAATGGGTCAAAATACAACAACAAATTTACAACAAACAACAAGATTAAACTACATCTCATGGAATGGCGGGGACTGTGAGGGGACACGCTCACAGAGACACACTAACGGACACATATTTTTAAAATTTGTATTGTTTTTATTGTTTTTTAGTTGTATTGTTTGTATGTCGTTGTATTTTGGATTTATGTGACTATCAGTGTAGATTCTGTTACTTGTCGTGTTTTGTGTTTCTTGTAGACCCCAGGAAGAGTAGCTGCTGCTTCTGCAAAAGTTAATGGAGATCCAAATAAACAAACAAATAAACTCATTATGATTCCTTGTTGGTTGTTGATTTGGTTGTAATAGAGCAGCAAGCCGTCCAAGAAGTTCATCATCGATGTTGCATAAAGGACTGTCATCTGATGAAGCTTATCAAGGTTAGTCAAAAATTATATATCTTTTGCTGGTTTGTTACGATCGCTAACTTTTGCTGCTGGTAAATGGCTTGTGTTTCTGGCTATTGTGGTAAGCTAATATAATGCTATATTGTGTTTTCGCTGTAAAACACTTAAGAAATCGGAAATATTGGCTGGAATCACAAGATGCCTGTCTTTCATTTGCTGTACACCATGTATTTTTCAGAAATGTTTTATGATGAGTATTTAGGTATTTGACGTTGGTGTCTGTAATTACTCTGGCTGCTTCGGTGCTATTTCTGACGGTAGCTGTGATGGTAGCTGCAATGTAAAACTGATTTATAGCTCAAATATGCACATTTTTCGAACAAAACATAGATTTATTGAATAACATGTTATAAGACTGTCATCTGATGAAGTTGTTTCTTGGTTAGTTTGGTTGGTTCTTGGTTAGTTAGGTTGGTTTTGTGCATGCTACCTGTGCTGTGAAAAATGTCTGTCCTTTTTTGTATTTGGTGGTGAGCTAACATAAATATACGTGGTGTTTTCGCTGTAAAACATTTTAAAAATCGGACATGTTGGCTGGATTCACAAGATGTTTATCTTTCATATGCTGTATTGGACTTGTTAATGTGTGAAAGTTAAATATTTCTAAAATATATATTTTGAATTTCGCGCCCTGCACTTGAAGTGGCTGTTGTCATATTGTGCCCGGCTTCGGGCTTGCAGCCCAAAGAAGTTAAACAGCTTGGAAAATTCCAGAAAATGCTGTCATGGCTTTAGAAGCTTTTGATAGGCTAATTGACATCATTTGCGAAAACATACCCGTGGATGTATTTCAAAGTCTACCTTCAAACTCAGTGCCTCTTTGCTTGATATCATGGGAAAATCAAAGGAAATCAGCCAAGACCTCAGAAAAAAAATTGTAGACCTCCACAAGTCTGGCTCATCCTTGGGGGCAATTTCCAAACGCCTGAAGGTACCACGCTCATCTGTAAAAACAATAGCACGCAAGTATAAACACCATGGGACCACACAGCCTTCATACCGCTCATGAAGGAGACGTGTTCTGTCTCCTAGAAATGAACGTACTTTGGTGAGAAAAGTGCAAATCAATCCTAGAACAACAGCAACAGGTACAAAAGTATCTATATCCACAGTAAAACAAGTCCTATATCGACATAACCTGAAAGGCCGCTCAGCAAGGAAGAAGCCACTGCTCCAAAACCGCCATAAAAAAGACACACTACGGTTTGCAACTGCACATGGGGACAAAGATCATACTTTTTGGAGAAATGTCCTCTGGTCTGATGAAACAAAAATATAACTGTTTGGCCATAATGACCATCATTATGTTTGGAGGAAAAGTCAAGGTATTGGAGTGGCCATCACAAAGCCCTGACCTCAATCCAATAGAAAATGTGTGGGCAGAACTGAAAAAGCGTGTGCGAGCAAGGAGGCCTACAAACCTGATTCAGTTACACCAGCTCTGTCAGGAGGAATGGGCCAAAATTCACCCAACTTATTGTGGGAAGCTTGTGGAAGGCTACCCGAAACGTTTGACCCAAGTTAAATAATTTAAAAGCAATGCTACCAAATACTAATTGAGTGTATGTAAACTTCTGACCCACTGGGAATGTGATGAAATAAATAAAAGCTGAGATAAATCATAAAATAAATTCAGACATTTCACATTCTTAAAATAAAGTGGTGATCCTAACTGACCTAAGACAGGGAAATTTTACTAAGATTAAATATCAGGAATTGTGAAAACTGAGTTTAAATGTATTTGGAGAGGTATGTAAACTTCCCACTTCAACTGTAAATATTGTTGATCCAAATATCACATGTTAAAATATAGAAGAGTGATGCAATTACAGTTCAATAACTCAGACTTCCCAAACATTAAATGCTGAACCTAGAGACAAATGACTGTAGACTTATGCAACTACGATGATTAAGTTATCTTCTACTTGGTCACCATCCCGGATCCGGGAGCATCCTCATCAGTAAAAAAGCTGACTAGCATAGCCTAGCATAGCGCCACAAGTAAATACTAGCATATAAATATCATGAAATCACAAGTCCAAGACACCAAATGAAAGATACACATCTTGTGAATCCAGCCATCATTTCCGATTTTTAAAATGTTTTACAGCGAAAACACAATATGTATTTCTATTAGCTAACCACAATAGCAAAAGACTCAACCACATATTTTCACCATTTTTTTACCTCATAGGTAGCTATCACAAAACCGACCAAATAGAGATATCATTAGTCACTAACCAAGAAACAACTTCATCAGATGACAGTCTTATAACATGTTATACAATAAATCTATGTTTTGTTCGAAAATGTGCATATTTGAGGTATAAATCATAGTTTTACATTGCAGCTACCATAAAAAATATCACCAAAGCAGCCGGAATAATTACAGAGAGCAACGTGAAATACCTAAATACTCATCATGAAACATTTATGAAAAATACATGGTGTACAGCAAATGAAAGATAAACATCTTGTGAATCCAGCCAATGTTTCAGATTTTTTAAGTGTTTTACAGCAAACACAATATAGCATTATATTAGCTTACCACAATAGCCAACCACACAAACGCATTTATCAGCAGCAAAATGTAGCGATTGCAAAAACCAGCAAAAGATATAAAATTATTCACTAACCTTGACAAACTTCATCAGATGACAGTCCTATAACATGTATATGTTTTGTTCGAAAATGTGCATATTTAGAGCTACAAATCCTGGTTTTACAATGTGAATACGTAGCCAAACTGCACAAAATTCTCCGGATATATTTTGGACAGTCACCTAATCTAATCAAAGAACTCATCATAAACTTTACAAAAAAATACATGTTGTACAGCAAATGAAAGATACACTAGTTCTTAATGCAATCACCGTGTTAGATCTTTAAAAATAACTTTAGTACGACATACAGCTTACGTTATAGCGAGACAGCGCCTGCAATGAGGGCGGAAAATAGAACTAAACATTTTCCACAGAAATACGAAATAACATCATAAATGGTTCCTACTTTTGCTGAGCTTCCATCAGAATCTTGTACAAGGAGTCCTTTGTCCAGAATAAATCGTTGTTTGGTTTTAGAATGTCCTCTTCGCCTGTCGAATTAGCAACCATAGCTAGCCATGTGGCGCAAACGTGCCCAACCTCACCTCACGCAAAGAAAAGAAAATTCCAAAACTCGCAATTAACGATCAATAAACTGATACAACTCGGTTGAAAAAAACGACTTTATGATGTTTTTATCACATCTATCAAATAAAATCAGAGCCGGAATAATTAGGCGTCTATACCGAACGCTTTTCAGAAGCCAATGCGGATGTCCATCCCGTGCCTTGCTAGACAAAGGAAATTGGGGTCACGTCATTCCAAGAGCTCTTGTTCGACCTCAGATCAAGCTAGACACCCCATTCCACCTCCCACTGCCTGTTGACATCTAGTGGAAGGCGTATGAAGTGCATGTATATCCATATATTTCAAGCAAATGAATAGGAAGGCCCTGGAACAGAGCCTCGATTTCAGATTTTTCACTTCCTGTCAGGAAGTTTGCTGCAAAATGAGTTCTGTTTTACTCACAGATATAATTCAAACGGTTTTAGAAACTTGAGAGTGTTTTCTATCCAATAGTAATAATAATATGCATATTGTACGAGCTAGAATAGAGTACGAGGCAGTTTAATTTGGGCACGATTTTTTACAAAGTGAAAACAGCGCCCCCCTATTGAGAAAAGGTTATAACCTGTCTAGCCCAGGCGTTCCGCTAGCGGAACTCCTCCCACATTCCACTGAAAAGGCAGAGCGCGAAATTCAATATATATTTTTTAGAAATATTTAACTTTCACACATTAACAAGTACAATACAGCAAATGAAAGATACACATCTTGTGAATCCAGTCAACATGTCCGATTTTTAAAATGTTTTACAGCGAAAACAGCACGTATATTTATGTTAGCTCACCACCAAATACAAAGAAGGACAGACATTTTTCACAGCACAGGTAGCATGCACAAAGCCAACCTAACTAACCAAGAACCAACCAAACTAACCAAGAAACAACTTCATCAGATGACAGTCTTATAACATGTTACACAATAAATCTATGTTTTGTTCGAAAAATGTGCATATTTGAGGTATAAATCAGTTTTACATTGCAGCTACCATCAGAGCTACCGTCAAAAATAGCACCGAAGCAGCCAGAGCAATTATAGAGACCAACGTGTATTACCTAATTACTCATCATAAAACATTTCTTAAAAATACACAGCGTACAGCAATTGAAAGACACAGATCTTGTGAATCCAGACAATATTTCAGATGTTCTAAGTGTTTTACAGCGAAAACACAATATAGCGTTATATTAGCTTAGCACAATAGCAAACATCACAATAGCTCACAATAGCATTGATTCAAGCCAAACATAGCCATTACGTATAAACCACCAAAAGATATTAATTTTTTCACTAACCTTCTCAGAATTCTTCAGATGACAGTCCTATAACATCATATTACACAATGCATATAGAGTTTGTTCGAAAATGTGCATATTTAGCGGCACAAATCGTGTTATACAATGAGAAAAGTAACAAAGCTGCCAGGAAAATGGCAGGAGAAATCTTTGAAGAGGCGCCTAATCTAATCAGTAACTATTCCAAAACTTGACTAAAAAATACAGGTTGGACAGCAATTGAAAGACAAATTAGTTCTTAATGCAATCGCTGAATTACATTTTTAAAATTATCGTTACTGCGCAATACAGGCTGCGATAACGCAATGCTATACTGCAAGAAATGGCGTCTCATGCATTTTACTTTTAACAACAGAACAATTAATTAAAAGCATAAAGACTGCTTACTATTAGCTGAGCTTCAATCAGAATCTTGGGCAAGGTGTCCTTTCTTCAAAACAATCGTCTTTTGGCTGAAAGATGTCCTCTTGTCCAGTCGAATTAGCCGCTAAACGTTAGCCACCCACTGGAGAGGTGCCCAACAAATGGAAGCGCATGGCATTGAAATCCCAGAAAATCGCAATAAACTGCTATAAACTGCTATAAGTCGGTTTAAATTAACTACCTTATGATGTCTTTAACACCTATAACGAATAAAAACATGACCGGAGATATAGAAATACTAAAACGAAAGCGTTTGCAGGACGCCATTCTGATGTCTTCATGCGTCAAGCGCACTGTTGAAAAGAACGGTACTTCCTGTTCCACGGTCTAATATAAGGTCCCAGATTGCGCAATCGACTCCATTCAAAGTCTCACCGCTTACTGACATCTAGAGGAAGGCGTATGCAGTGCATGTACCCTCATAGCTTGCATGGGGACTTATAAACTGATCTCAGAACAGGGACCTGGATTTCTGAAATCTCACTCCCTGACAGGAAAAGTGCTGCAGAAGGAGTTCTGTTTCACTCAGAGAAATAATTCAAACGGTTTTAGAAACTAGAGAGTGTTTTCTATCCAATAGTAATAATAATATGCATATTGTACGAGCAAGAATTGAGTATGAGGCCGTTTAAATTGTGAACGATTTTCCCCCAAAGTGTAAATAGCGCCACTATCATCAACAGGATAAATTCAGGTTATACATACACTTATGTTTTGTTCGAAAATGTGCATATTTAGAGCTGAAATCAGTGGTTATACATTGTGCTAACGTAGCATCTTTTTCCCACTACGTCCGGATAATATGTAGTGCCCTTAGGGCCCTGGTCAAAAGTTGTGCATTATGTAGGGAATAGGGTGCCATTTATGTGGCCTAGGTCTTGGCCTGTGTAAAAAAACACATTATCTCATCTACTGATCTAGTGGTGGTATCAATCATCCAGCCGGACTGTTTTTCCTCTACACTTCCTTCACTCCATTTTGATATGTGACTCTTTTATAATGTTTATAACATGACAGAAAACTGTGGGTGAGGAATTACATTTAGCGGTCAAACCAGGCCAATACAGACATAGTCGACTCTGAGAAACTCTTATTGCTCTGTATTGGCTGTGCGTCATTAGTTTCTGTGGGCTGATTTGAGGGGATTTGAGGAAATATTTGTCTAATGCTTTGAGGGAGAGTGTTGAAGCATTTCCTTTGCCTACACCCTGGCCTGGGCTTGTTCTCCCCATGTCGCCTCTGCAGGTGTCACGGTTGTCGTAAGATTGGGACCGAGGCGCAGCGGATGTTGAGTTCCACACATTTATTTCCAAGTGAAACTTCAGCAAAACAAAAATATACCAATAAACGAACAATTAAACGTGAGCACGTGGTGCACATGCACAAACACAAAACAATATCCCACAAAGCATGTGGGAACAGGGAACCTTTAACTTCTTATGGCTGCAGGGGCAGTATTGAGTAGCTTGGATGAAAGGTGCACAGAGGTGCCCAATATTAGTAGTATTGGATAGAAAACACTCCGAAGTTTCTAAAACTGTTTCAATTATGTCTGTGAGTATAACAGAACTCATATGGCAGGCAAAACCCTGAGAAAAAATCCAAACAGAAAGTGGAAATTCTGAGGCTGGTCGAGTTTCAACCAAGCTCCTGTTGAAATCACAGCGAGATATGGATGAGTTTGCTACGGCTTCCACTAGATGTCATCAGTCTGTAGAACCTTGTCTGATGCCTCTACTGTGAACGGGGGCCGAATGAGAGGGGAATTAGTCAGGTCTGCCATGACCTGACCATGCTTTGACCATGTGCGTTCACATGAGAGGGAGCTCTGTTCCATCGCTCATCTGAAGACAATGTAATTCTCCGGTTGGAACGTTATTCAGGATTTTTGTTAAAAACATTCTAAAGATTGATTCAATACATCGTTTGACATGTTTCTACTGACTGTTACGGAACTTTTGGACATTTCGTCAGCTTTTAGTGAACGCGCTTCCTGACGTTGGATTTGTTTACCAAACACGCTACCAAAAATAGCTATTTGGACATAAATGATGGACATTACCAAACAAACATTTCTTGTGGAAGTGGGAGTCCTGGGAGTGCATTCCAACGAAGATCAGCAAAGGTAAGTGAAGATTTATAATGCTTTTTATGAGTTTTGTTGACTGCACAATTTTGCGGGTAATTGTATGGCTTGCTTTTGTGGCTGAACGCTGTTTTCAGATTATTGAATATTGTGTTTTGCCGTAAAGCTTTTTGAAATCTGACACAGCGGTTGCATTAAGAACAAGTATCTTTATTTCTATGTAAAACATGTATCTTTCATCAAAGTTTACGATGAGTATTTCTGTTATTTGACATGGCTCTCTGCAATTTCTCCGGATATTTTGGAGGCATTTCTGAACATGGCGCCAATGTAAACGGAGGTTTTTGGATATAAATATGAACTTAATCGAACAAGACATATATGTATTGTGTAACATGAAGTCCTATGAGTGTCATCTGATGAAGATCATCAAAGGTTAGTGATTAATTCTATCTCTTTTTGTGTTTTTTGTGACTCCTCTCTTTGGCTGGAAAAATGGCTGAATTTTGCTGTGAGTTGGTGGTGACCTAACATAATCGTTTGTGGTGACCTAACATAATCGTTTGTGGTGCTTTCGCTGAAAAGCCTATTTGAAATCGGACACTTTGTTGGGATTAACAACAAGATTACCTTTAAAATGGTATAAGATACATGTATGTTTGAGGAATTTTAATTATGAGATTTCTGTTGTTTGAATTTGGCGCGACTTTCACTGGCTGTTTTCATATCATCCCGTTAACCGGATTGCAGCCATAAGAAGTTTAAGTATGATCCCCAATTAGAGACAACGAACATCAGCTGCCTCTAATTGGGAACCAAATCAAGAGCACCAACATAGAAATATATAACCTAGAACACCCCCTAGTCACGCCCTGACCTACTACACCATAGAGAACCAAGGGCTCTCTATGGTCAGGGCGGGACAGCAGGACTACACTCTTTGAAGGATTCAATTGATTGTTCACTTGGCACCCTGCTAAGCGCTACCTCGCTGCCTGTTTTATGAGAAATGGTCCTGAGTGCAATGAATATTAGTAATGGCCACCAATATGGAAAAATATATATAGAGAGAGAGATTTCAGTTGCATTCTTTCGGACCAATGTCGATCTCATATCGGTTTGAATGAATAACATTGCAACTGTGTGGACTTCACTTCCATGACTTTGTGAAGTCCAGACAACTTCTTGCTGATTGCAATTCGGACATGTGTGAATGTTCTGGGACCCTAACCTACCCAACCAGTTTGAATACAATATAAAGCCTGTTGATGGCCCACCAGCAGGCAGTTAAGTATGCTAAATTGAGTGCCTACGAGAAGATTTTGTGCCCGCAGGAACAGTCATGTATGCTCCTTTACATAATAGTGTAGGTTAACAGAAACTATAAACCCATATCAAATTATATCGATATCATGTCGAATTATTGATACTGGTGCCCACCACTAATCAATGTTCATACATCACAGTCATGATAAATACTGAAAGAGAGAGAAAGATACCTATTTCACAGAGAATTCACCATATGTTACCTGTAAAAAAAAAAATCTGGCAATGTTTATATGATCCCCCTTTCAAACAGTCCCATTTTTTCACTTTCTTGGCGGTATAACCCCCTTATATACTGTACATCCTGGTGCGTAGCCGGCACCGGGGAGTGGTGGGAGCAAGAGACAAGAGACTTTGACTTGGTCGTTGCTACCATTTTTATGGTAACCTGACCATGACAGCATTGTTCAAGTTCGAAATTCATGCACTGCTTTTATTTCTTCACATTCACAACCATAAGTTTGCTATTTTTAGCTCGCCACACTTGTAAATAATTTGTAAATACTTACCTTATAATGTGTTAATTTTCCTGTTATGATTGAATAAAAAGTCAAACTCAAAACATTGTCAGATATGTTCTGGTAATTACAGTGCCTTCAGAAAGCATTCACACCTCTTGTCACGACTTCTTCCGAAGTCGATGCCTCTCCTTGTTCGGGTGGTGCTCGGCGATCGACGTCACCGGTCTTCTAGCCATCATTGATCCATTTTTAATTTTCCATTGGTTTTGTCTTGTCTTCCTACACACCTGGTTTCAATCCCATTCATTACCTGTTGTGTATTTAACCCTCTGTTTTCCATCATGTCTTTGTCAGAAATTGTTTTATGTTCAGTGTCGTGTTGTTTGTATTTGGTGCGTGATGGGTCCTCGTACACAATTTGTTTCATTTGTATTTATGGTTTTGGAGTTATGTTTTGTTTTATGAAATTACTCCATTTTACCAAGTTTAATTCTCCTGCGCGTGACTTCCCTGCCACCTATACACACGAATTGTGACACCTCTTGACTTTTCCACATTTTGTTGTCGTACAAAGTGGGAGTAAAATGGATTTCATTTTCATTTTTTTTGTCAACCATCTACACAAAATATTCTGTAATATCAAAGTTGGGGGAAAATTCTAACATTTGAAAAATAAATAAGATATATTTGAAAAATAAAACACTAAGATTTATTCATTAGATATGTATTCAAGCCAATACATGTTAGAATCACCTTTGGCAGTGATTACAGCTCTGAGTCATTCTGGGTAAGTCTCTAAGATCTTTCCACAACTGGATTGTGCAACATTTCCCTTTTATTATTTAACAAATGATTCAAGCTCTGTCAAATTGATTATTGATCATTGCTAGACAACCATTTTCAGCTCTTGCCATAGATTTTCAAGCAGATTTAAGTCTAAACTGTAACTCGGCCACTCAGGAATATTCACTGTCTTCTTGGTAAGAAACTCCAGTGTAGATTTGGCCTTGTTTTTTAAGCTAACGTCCTGCTGAAAGGTAAATTTGAAGTTTAAAACTTCCACTTTAACATTAAAGACTTGATTTGCCCTAACAAAAAATGTATGAAACCCTACAAAAATGTCCATGAATTAAAAACCACCCAATAATTAGCATTTCCTGTAGGATCTTAGATTTGTAGATCAAGAGGTGGAAAACAAGGTATCGCGTTTCTTTCCGGCTACACCTTTCACATATATAAAGTAAAGGCGGTATGCTTTTACTTTATTTAACTAGGCAAGACAGGTACAAACAAATTCTTATTTACAATGACGGCCTACCCCAGACAAACCCGGACAACGCTGGGCCAATTGTGCGCCGCCCTATGGGACTCCCAATCACGGCCGGTTGTGATACAGCCTGGAATCGAACCAGGGTCTGTTGTGACGCCTCCGCTGAGATGGAGTGCCTTAGAACGCTGCTCCACTCGGGAGGGTATAAAGAAGACGGTATGGTAAAGATCACAAGATTTTGTCTAGGTATAAAATGGATGAGAGAAAGAGAAAACGAGGGTGTTAGGAACTTTAGAAAAATCTTCAGATGCCATGTAAGTCTTTTCTGTCACCCAGGCCACTTTTTTCTCCCTATATCAGCATATCTAAGTGGGAGGGAGCCGGGAGAACTACGGATCTCATTTGACCAACCTCTTATTCCAGAGGGGTTTTTCTTTCCTGCTTGCAAATTGATCCGGCAGCCCTTCAGCCTTTCAGGAAGCAGCCAAACTTCTCCCTCTCTCTAGCCAAGCTCCCAAACACAGTGTCCCATATGGCACCCTCTTCCCTATACAGGCATGTCATTGCATAAAATGTCAAAATGAGATCCTCTCCAGGACTACTCTGAAATAAAAATATAAATTCACATTATAAGGTACAAAGGAGTTTTTTTTCCTTTTAGCAGTATCTCTTCTATCTCTGCCCCCCCCCCCCCCCCCCCCCCCACACACACACAGTTTGCATTACGTCTATGCGGTCAGATAAATCTGTGAATCCTAAAAGAAAAGCTTCCATCAATCATTCAAGTCACTCTTAGTAGTTATCTAGACCATCACAAACACACACACACTTCCTACACTCCCAGATGTTAATTGAAGAACCAAAAGAGCTGCTGACACCTCATTTTGAATGCACAGCCATTGTTAAGGTGACAAAATAGCATGGGGGTGGTGAGTGAGTGGGGGTGGATGGATGGATGGGCCGGTGGATGGGCCATTCCCCAGTGTTTTGCAAATGAATGTGCCCTCAACGGCCTTTAGGATGGCCTGGATGATTCACATGGGACAACCCCAACCCCCCCATACACACACACACACACACATTCACCAATCAAACCCTCTGTCTGTGCTCAAGATCATTTAGTCTCAAACCGTTAACCATGTATTTTGCCAGTTAGACTGTAGACTGTAACAGGGAAAAAAGTAGTTGACAATGTCATACATTCAATGAGTTTCATTGTTTTAAAGAAAGAGATGACTAGAAAAGTATCAAGATTATTGATCTGTGTAATAAACACGATGGGAGACAGAGAGCTGGTTTCAAGTGCAGGGCGCAGCAGGTGTTTATTTGTAAAGGACCACAGGAGGAGGCAGATAGCTGGGTCCAGGGGCAGGCAGAAGGTCATACACAGGGGGTCCAAAAAGTTAACAGTACAGGCAGGGAAAAGGCTAGTAACGTCGTCCGGGAGATCAGGCAATAGGTTGGTAACAGGAAATCCGATAGGCTAAAGTACAGGCAGAAGGCGTCATTAGTGAGGCAGGCAAAAACGACCATACACGGGAGGATTAAATTACGGGAAACCCAGCGCTCCGACTAGAAGTGTGTAACAAAACAAACAATACCTCACAATGATGGTGTGCAAAGAACTAAACTAAATAGTGTGTGATACTGACATACAGGTGATTGGGATCTAGAGTGTGAGCTGCGTTCAGGGTATCTATGTGTTTGAGAGTGTGCGCTGGAAAGTGAGCTGCGTTCAGGGGATCTACGTGTTTGAGAGTGTGAGTTGGAAGCAGACGTTACAATCTGTGTATCTTAATTAATATCCCTTTTTTTGCCACTTTTAAAATGAAACAAATATACAGTATATATATATATCCTAGTTGGCCCCGTTGTGATACACAACACACTCTGTGGTCCAGAGTTCACTTCTTTATAAACAACTAAGCCCTACAGAAGAAGAACCATATGTGAATTTTACATTTTTAGATCAGTGATGTTTTCAAATGTCATTATCTGCTGACTGTAACATCAAGAGTTTTGTACAGACAGTGTGGAGGCAGGTGAGGGGTTTGAAGAGCAAATTATTAAAACATTTTCTCTAAAACAGGGATTCTCATTTGTAAAACTTTCCCCTTTCGATAAATCATTCTCTAAAGGACCACACACATCGCACCGAATGTAGATCTACCGTTTGTCTGCTGATTGCTTGGCACGCTGTGTTTTAGAGACCACCCGCTGAGGTTTAAAATGTAAAATCGTTTTGCACTCGGTTTTCAAATTACAGCCGACACTGTTCAGAGGTGCTAAGTACTCTCGGCCAGCAAACGCTATTGGTAAACTATATATACAAAAGTATGTGAATACCCCTTCAAGTTAGTGCGTTTGGCTAGTTCAGCCACACCCATTGCTGTATAAAATCGAGCACACAACCATGCAATCCCCATAGACAAACAAGGTGAAAAGTCTGTCGATGTGCCCTTGCGCAAGGCACTTAACCCTAATTTGCTCCAGGGGCGCTGTAACCACATTTCACTGCACCCATCTGGTGTATGTGACAATAAAAAACAAACATCTTTGTATACACTGCTCAAAAAAATAAAGGGAACACTTAAACAACACAATGTAACTCCAAGTCAATCACACTTCTGTGAAATCAAACTGTCCACTTAGGAAGCAACACTGATTGACAATAAATGTCACATGCTGTTGTGCAAATGGAATAGACAAAAGGTGGAAATTATAGGCAATTAGCAAGACACCCCCAATAAAGGAGTGGTTCTGCAGGTGGTGACCACAGACCACTTCTCAGTTCCTATGCTTCCTGGCTGATGTTTTGGTCACTTTTGAATGCTGGCGGTGCTTTCACTCTAGTGGTAGCATGAGACGGAGTCTACAACCCACACAAGTGGCTCAGTTAGTGCAGCTCATCCAGGATGGCACATCAATGCGAGCTGTGGCAAGAAGGTTTGCTGTGTCTGTCAGCGTAGTGTCCAGAGCATGGAGGCGCTACCAGGAGACAGGCCAGTACATCAGGAGACGTGGAGGAGGCCGTAGGAGGGCAACAACCCAGCAGCAGGACCGCTACCACCGCCTTTGTGCAAGGAGGAGCAGGTGGAGCACTGCCAGAGCCCTGCAAAATGACCTCCAGCAGGCCACAAATGTGCATGTGTCTGCTCAAACGGTCAGAAACAGACTCCATGAGGGTGGTATGAGGGCCCGACGTCCACAGTTGGGGGTTGTGCTTACAGCCCAACACCGTGCAGGACGTTTGGCATTTGCCAGAGAACACCAAGATTGGCAAATTCGCCACTGGCGCCCTGTGCTCTTCACAGATGAAAGCAGGTTCACACTGAGCACATGTGACAGACGTGACATAGTCTGGAGACGCCGTGGAGAACGTTCTGCTGCCTGCAACATCCTCCAGCATGACCGGTTTGGCGGTGGGTCAGTCATGGTGTGGGGTGGTATTTCTTTGGGGGCCGCACAGCCCTCCATGTGCCCGTAGGAGGGCAACAACCCAGCAGCAGGACCGCTACCTCCGCCTTTGTGCAAGGAGGAGCACTGCCAGAGCCCTGCAAAATGACCTCCAGCAGGCCACAAATGTGCATGTGTCAGCATATGGTCTCACAAGGGGTCTGAGGATCTCATCTCGGTACCTAATGGCAGTCAGGCTACCTCTGGCGAGCACATGGAGGGCTGTGCGGCCCCACAAAGAAATGCCACCCCACACCATGACTGACCCACCGCCAAACCGGTCATGCTGGAGGATGTTGCAGGCAGCAGAACGTTCTCCACGGCGTCTCCAGACTATGTCACGTCTGTCACATGTGCTCAGTGTGAACCTGCTTTCATCTGTGAAGAGCACAGGGCGCCAGTGGCAAATGCCAAACGTCCTGCACGGTGTTGGGCTGTAAGCACAACCCCCACCTGTGGACGTCGGGCCCTCATGGAGTCTGTTTCTGACCGTTTGAGCAGACACATGCACATTTGTGGCCTGCTGGAGGTCATTTTGCAGGGCTCTGGCAGTTACCAAAGTCTACAATCAGTAACACACTACGCCGCAGAGAGAGAGAGAGAGAGAGAGAGAGAGAGAGAGAGAGAGAGAGAGAGAGAGAGAGAGAGAGAGAGAGAGAGAGAGAGAGAGAGAGAGAGACCATGTTTATACCTGGTTCTATTATGCAGCCATAATCCTAATCTTGGACACATTCTGATTGTAGCCACATTTTTTGACAAGTTTAGACCATTATAACTTGTAGACCATTAACACAAAAAGGCAGTGGACTTTTGTTTTTCTGGCTGAGGCTCATTCCCATTTTATCTGATTATGAAATCAAGCTATTACTTCGTTTCCTGATGAAAATAGTGGCATTGAGGGAGGATCTATTGTTGGCAGGCTGGGAGGTGGTTCAAGTGCAAGTGCCAAAACACACTTAATTGGCATGTTGTCAGCAATGCATTCAAAGAATGCCAAACGACCGTTCAAAGACCCACCACTTTCATGTGCATGTGGTACTGAGTGTGAATAGCTGTTTTCACAGTAGTTATTTAACTGTTCAATAAAACATGATGGAATACTATAGCCTACCACAATCTGGTCTTTATAGTATCTGTTTTATCTTCTCTATTTTATTTAATGAACTAAACCTGCATTGAAAATTGATATCTTCTGATGTAGCATGCCAGACACATGCCAAACACATTTGTTGAGAACTATTTACTTATGATTCAGTAAAAAGGGAGCAGAATTTCCACAAAGCCCTATGTTATCGTAAACACGCAGCAACAGCAGCTTAGCTGCCTGGTCAGTCCAATACTTTTCTTGATGTCATGTCTGTCGGCCGGTGTCAAGGTTTATCAGATGGTCACGGCTTTCGTCTGTGCTGCCGTCAGCATTTGGTTTCCATTTAAATATCTCAATGCCAGTTAAAAAAGTCAGTAAATGAAGGAGCTCAAACCATTCACAAGCAGGAAATGAGGGTCCAATTATGGCAACCCCAGGGAGCAGCAACGGGCCTTTAAGAACAGAAATATATAGAGACAGGAAGACTGAAAGGAGAGAAAGAAGGAGAGAAAAATAAAGCTGTTCAGTGTTTAATCTCCAAGCCGGTGAATATCCAGAAGCCATGCAGCTTTGTGTCTGTCACTGATAAGGTGACACTGTGTCATGGTTGGACTGACCATTTATGCTGCAATAGTTTGTGTCGGGGGGCTAGGATCAGTCTGTTATATCTGGAGTATTTGTTACGGGTGTGTACGGGAGGCAAAGTCAGGTGCAGGAGAGCAGAGTAGAGTTAACAGGCGCACTTTTATTCCGGTCAATAAATAAGCACAAAATGACATCAAAGTGCCCAAAACATAGAACATGTACAAAAGTCTAGCGCGTGAACATACCCACATAACAATAAACAATTATACACAAAGACATGGAGGGGAACAGAGGACTCACATGCTGTGTGATAGATAATGAAAACCAGGTGTGTATGGAAACAAGACAAAACAAATAGACATATGAAAAATGGAGCGGCGATGGCTGGAAAGCCGGTGACGTCGATCGCCGAACACCGCCCGAACAAGGAAAGGAGCCGACTTCGGTGGAAGTCGTGACAGTATTTCTCCTGTCTTATCCGGTGTCCTGTGTGAATTTAAGTATGCTCCCTCTAACACTCTCTCTCTCTCTCTCTCTCTCTCTCTCTCTGTCTTTCTCTATTTTCTCTGTTCTCTCAGAGGACCTGAGCCCTAGGACCATGCCTCAGGACTACCTGGCCTGATGACTCTTTGCTGTCCCCTGTCCACCTGGTCGTGCTGCTGCTCCAGTTTCAACTGTTCTGCCTGCGGCTATGGAACCCTGACCTGTTCACCGGACGTGCTACCTTGTCCCGGACCTGCTGTTTTCGACTCTCTCTGTCTACAGCACCTGCTGTCTCTAACTCTGAATGATCAGCTATGAAAAGCCAACTGACATTTACTCCTGAGGTGCTGACCTGTTGCACCCTCTACAACCACTGTGATTATTATTATTTGACCCTGCTGGTCATCTATTAACGTTTGAACATCTTGGCCATGTACTGTTATAATCTCCACCCGGCACAGCCAGAAGAGGACTGGCCACCCCTCAGAGCCTGGTTCCTCTCTAGGTTTCTTCCTAGGTTCCTGTCTTTCTATGGAGTTTTTCCTAGCCACCGTGCTTCTACATCTGCATTGCTTCCTGTTTGGGGTTTTAGGCTGGGTTTCTGTATAGCACTTTGTGACATTGGCTGATGTAAAAAGGGCTTTATAAATACATTTGATTGATTGAGACTTCCTCTCAGTCTGCCAATCAGAGTATGTTTGAGAGCGACTACATTGCAGTCGGCGAGTGCAAACTGACTGATCTACAAATCATAATGAGTAGTCATTTAGGATGTCATTTGTAGATCAGTCAGTCGGTAGTCGTTGACTGCAATGCCGCCGGAATCAAACGCATTCTGTGTATGTTGACAATGGGGGGCATGGTGGTGCTAACAGTCAAGGTTTCTGTGGATGTCCCTCTCCAGATGTGTAGTGCCTGGTCCATAAAATCAAAGGGCAATTTGGTAAATTTGTGTTAAAACCGTGAGAAAAGGAGAGGCTAGTGGGCTGTAAAAGCAAATTGGTAACCATGGGGTTTAACGTTAGACAGAGACCATGTTGCTTTAACATGTTACATCTTTAAGGAGAGTGTTGTTACTCGGGTGAAACACTTCAGTTCCTCTTTCTAGCCATACACTACATAACCAAAAGTATGTGGACAACTGCTCATTGAACATCTCATTCCAAAATCATGGGTTTAATTAATATGGATTTGTTCCCACCTTTGCTGCTATAACAGCCTCCATTCTTCTAGGAAGGCTTGTTGGAACATTGCTGCCGGGACCTGCTTCCATTCAGCCACGAGCATTAGTGAGGTCGGGCATTGATGTTGGGCGATTAGGCCTGGCTCTCATTCGCCGTTCCAATTCATCCCAAAGGTGTTCGATGGGGTGGAGGTCAGGGCTCTGTGCAGGCCAGTCAAGTTCTTCCACTCCACTTCTTCCAATCTTGACAAACAATTTCTGTATGGACCTCGCTTTGTGCACAGAGGCATTATCATACTGAAACAGGAAAAAGCCTTCCCCAAACTTGTTAGAAGCACAGAATTCTCTAGAATGTCAATGTCAATGTATGCTGTAGCTTTAAGATTTCCCTTCACTGGAACTAAGGGGCCTAGCCCGAACTATAAAAATCAGCCCCAGACTATTATTCCTCCTCCACCAAACTTCACGCATGGTGATCTTAGGCTTGTGTGCGGCCGCTCGGCCATGGAAACACATTTCATGAAGCTCCCGACTAACAGTTATTGTGCTGATGTTGCTTCCAGAGGCAGTTTGAACTCGGTAGTGAGTGTTGTAACCGAGGACAGACGATTTTTACGCGCTACTACGGACTTCAGCACTCGGCGGTCACGTTCTGTGAGCTTGTGTGGCCTACCACTTCGCGGCTGAGCCGTTGTTGCTCCTGGACGTTGCCACATTAACAGCACTTACAGCTCTACCTGGGCAGAAATTTGCTGAACTGACATGTTGGAAAGGTGGCATCCTATGCCGATGCCAAGTAGAAAGTCACTGAGCTCTTTCATAAGGCCATTCTACTTCCAATGTTTGTCTATGGAGATTGCATGGCGGTGTGCTCAATTTTATACACTTGTCAGTAATGGGCGAGGCTGAAATAGCCAAATCCACTAATTTGAAAGGGTGTCCACATACTTTTGAATTTATAGTGTAGGTGACTTGACAACATGATAACATGTGATTGGTTAAAGTTTCATACTCAAACTAACTCTGTAGGAATTAGGGTATTTTTGGGGGCCGTAATAGATTTGTCGTCATCACTAGAGCTTTCAACTTCTACAAGTGAATATAGAACAGTTTTTGTTTTTTTGACGACAAATTACAAATTACATTGTTGTTGTAACAGTTACTGTTGAAAATAGAGTAGACTGGTGGGAGGAGCTATAGCAGGACGGGTTTAAATGGAACAAATGGAACGTATCAAACGCATCAAACATGTAGAAACCACACATTCAAATCAAAATGTATTGGTCGTGTACGCAGATTTGCAGATGTTATCGCCAGTGCAGTGAAATGCTATTGTTTCTAGCTCCATCAGTGCAGTAATATCTAGCAATACAATAACAATACACACATAAACAAAACAATATTTTTGTAAAAATGTATTAAGACATATCAGAACGAGCAATGTCAGAGTCCAGAATGTAAATATATATGTATATTAATGTTGTGTATGGACAGTATATGAGTAGAAAGGTGTGTAGAGCAGTAGTTATATAGGATGAGCCATGACTGGAAAACAGTATATACATATGAAGTTGGTAAAACAGTATGTAAACATTATTAAAGTGACCAGGGTTCAATGACTGTATGTACATAGGGCAGCAGTCTCTAAGGTGCAGGGTAGAGTAGAAGGGTGGTAGCCAGCTAGTGACAGCGTCTAAGACTCTTTTCACACTACAACAGATTATCTTGAGGTTTTGAGAGAATACCCTCGGCTAAACCTTTTTTAATCATATGAACTTGCAAACTTGCTATTTCTCAATGGTGCATCTGTAGATTTTTGTGAAGGTGTTAGGGGCCAAGCCTCCTGAGGTTGAGGAGGCGCTGTTGTGCCTTCTTCACCACGCTGTTGGTGTGGAGGGACCATTTCAGGTCCTCAGTGATGTGCACGCCAAGGAACTTGAAGCTTTTTAACCTCTCCACTGGGGGCGTGCTCTCTCTGCTTTTTCCTGTAGTCCACGATCAGCTCCTTCATTTTGTTGACATTGAAGGAGAGGTTATTTTCCTGGCACCACTATGCTAGGGCTCTCACCTCCTCCCTGTAGGCTGTCTTGTTGGTGTTGGTAATCAGTGTTGTCAGCAAACATGATGATTGAGTTGGAGACGTGCTTAGCCATGCAGTCATGGGTGAACAGGGAGTACAAGAAGGGGCTGAGCATGCACCCCTGTGGAGTCCCCATGTCGAGGATCAGCATGGCAGAGGTGTTGCTGCATAACTTCACCAACAGGGGTCAGCCCGTAAGGAAGTCTAGGACCCAGTTGCACAGGGAGGGGTTCAGACCCGGGATCTTGAGCTTAGTGATGAGCTTGGAGGACACTATGGTGTTGAAGGTTGAGCTGTAGTCGATGAACAGCATTCTTACATAGATTTTTCTCTTGTCAAGGTGGGATAGGGCGGTGTGCAGTGCAATAGCGTTTTTTGTTGATCTGTTGGGGCGGTATGCAAATTGTAGTGGGTCTAGGGTGTCGGGATCCTTAAGCCTCTTCATGATAACAGAAGTGATTGTTATGGGGCGATAGTCATTTAATTGAGTTACCTTCGCTTTCTTGGGTACAGGAACAATGGTGGACATCTTGAAGCAAGTTGGGACAACAGAATGGTATAGGGGGAGATTGAATATGTCCTTAAACACTCCAGCCAGCTGGTCTGCACATGCTCTGGGATGACGTCTTGACCGGCAGCCTTGCGAGGGTTAACACGCTTGGATGTCTTACTCAAGTTGACCACTGAGATTGGGAGCAAGCAGTCTTTGTGAGTGGCGGGGGCCGACGTCGGCGGCTCTGTGTTGTTTTCCTCAAAGAGGGAGAAAAAGGTGTTTAGCTTGTCCGGGAGTGAGGTGTCGGTCACCGTGACGGGGCTGGCTTTCTATAATCCATGATTGTCTGGAGTCCCTGCGACATGCGTCTCATGTCAGAGTCGTTGAATTGCGACTCCACTTTGTCCCTTGCTGACAACACTGTACTATCGCTTCGCCTTTTTGTTTGTTTGACTCCGTCTCATTTGTTCCACTCTAACCATTACAATGAGCTCGACCTCCGATAGCTAATCTCACCAGCCTCCTCTGGTTGAAAAATGTAAAAGTAGTTCCAATGTAATAGTTGCTTTTCCATCTCCAAACAAGCATGGCAAAAATCAAAGCACAACACATGGATGGAGGAGAACCCTGCATAAAGTGCCATAATCATTCATTTCTCCTCAGCATAATTCAAACACACTTAGCAGTCCCCCGTCGAGGTTGCCTTCTCGATTTGCATTTGAGCGTGTGGAGCTCAACTCCCTGCCTTCCCTTTTCGTCTGCCAACTTTTTCTAGACACATAATGGAATTGTCTCGGTTGTCTACCTGATATAATGTTGTCTAACCACGGCCTCCAGTCAGAGATCCCGTGTCAAATGGCACCCTATTACCTATTTAGTGCACTACTTACCATAGGGCCCTGGTCAAAAGTAGTGAACTAAGTAGGGAATAGGGTGCCATTTGGGATACAGCCTGAGACAAATGGGGAAGAAGGGCTGCTTCAGGTGAGAGCTATTATAGGATATCAGACTCCATCTTTGGCTGAGTCGCACTGAGGTGTTTGTTTGCAGAGGGAGGCAAATGTCCCTGAGTGGATCCTACTATCTCTGCCTGTGGTACCTATCTGATAACTGAATGTCCTGATGAGGTGTTGATAGAAAGCTGTGTTTGACTTGGTGGATCACTACTGTGTTCCTTCATAGCAGTTTTTCATGTTAAGGGCCCTTCTTGAATTAAACTGAAAGATGAGTATAGTGATGGATTTCACCTTGTGGGGCTATTACAGTGGTAACTGCATTGGGAGCTAGTGTTTGCAACTTGCTAGTGAGGCTGTATGAGCTGTGCCACATATACTGACTGTTCATGCTCCATCTACAATGCAGATCTGGGTTCAAATTGTATTTGAAAACTGAGCTTGCCTAGCTGGTGGAATGGAACCAATGGATTATTCCCAAAAAGTACAACCCCCGCACATTTATTAAATAATATTTGAACCCAGGTCTGCTATTCTGTACTGTGGGAAAGGACCCCGACTATTTACAATCACTCGGTTGTGACGATCAGTATATTACCCCTGGACTGCTACCAGTCTCACTACACCCATGTAATTCCCACATTTAACTTTCATCAGGAAATGTCCCTGACATGTTTATTTGGGTTACTGACGCACTGCCACGTAATTTTTTATTTGTTTTATTCAACCTTCATTTAACTAGGCAAGTCAGTTAAAGAACAAATTCTTATTTACAACGACGGCCTCCCACATGACCTAGGGGGTCAGATTAAATAAAAAAACTCCACCCCACTGCCTAGCCTAAAGAACTCGCCAGCTTGTATTAAATTAGTTAACTCTGGTTCGTTCAGCCATTCCTATGGGGAAAATGAATGGGGAAGAATGGATTTTGGGATAAATGCCAAAAATAAGGTCTGAGGTTAACAGAGGCTTAGGATATCTTACATGTTTTGTTCTATGAGATAATATGAGCCAGTTAACATGGCCTTTATGAATATGAAGCCTTTGTGCTTTACACCCTAACCCATAAATGCTTTAAAATTCACAAAAAAGTGACGTTAGCTGATGAAGATTCTCATAAAACTAAATATATAACATCTCCTAAGTCTGTTTACCACAGACGTTATTTTCGGCATTTATCCAAAAACCCTATAAAAACTCAATTCATTACCCCAAGGTGGAGTTAGTGCCTTTAAAAAGATGCCATTACTATGGCTCTCTGTTCCAAAACAGAACTCCACATTAAGGTGAAACCAAAGAAATAGAATGAGTAGAACAGGTTTGGAACCTCTGACCTTCATTCTTATTCTATGGGTTCAACAATGCTGCTTGGCTTATTTATGTTTGTCTCTTGCCTTGTGACACATTGAGTCGAGCTCCCTAGTCTTATCCACTTATAGACCAAAGCAGTTAACAGTAGCTCTAATTTGCATTGGGGTCCTATTGTTTTCCAGATGTAGGGAAGTCAATAGGAGTTGCATAGGAAATCAATGGGGCCATTATTCTCGACAGTTTACAGCCCCAGACTTACATCTCACTTGTGTGGGATAAATTCCGATAAAGCGGGGGATTGCAGATCACTTCTTTATCTATTTATATCTTTATTTCCCGTTTTCTCTCCTTTTCAGTGGCCGCTTTTCAAACATTTGATTTGCTTTTATCTTTAATTTCACTGGATATTTTGATTCCCATTCAGGCCTTTACAAGTGAAATACAAGGGTTATATCAGGGACAGTTGAAAACATACCTGAATTAACAATGGGGGAGATATTTTGGTTCATTTGGAGAGAATCTGTGAATACCCTTTGCATGGTTTTACATTGTAAACACATTACTAGACATGTCCACACTATTTCCTTTCTCGTAAACTTATTTACAGTATACAACATTTCCACATAGGCATTGTGACCGGTGTAGAATACACTCTTTTTTTAGTTCAAGTTTAAACCCAGGAAACAAAAATTGGTTCTGTGAAAGTTACCAGAACATTTGTTAGGTCACGGAAAATGTGCTCATAACACAAAAACTGTCCATCGTGGTGGTGATTATACAATGTTTGTATGTAACATTCGCCTGATGTTGCAAGAACGTTCCTAGAAAACATTTAAATCGGTTCTTTAAAGGTTCCTAGAATGTTTATTTTGGTTGTCGGAAAAGTCTGGTGAGAACATTGTGGCGACGTCACAAAATATATGTTCCAAAAAAAAACACAACTGTCCAGTTGTGCGGATGATTCTACAAAGTTTATTTTAGGGTGCAAAAAACATTTACATAATTTAGCAGATGCTCTTATCCAGAGCGACTTACACTAGGGAGTGCATACATTTTAATACTTTTTCGTACTGGTCCCCCATGGGAATCAAACCCACAACCCTGGCATTGCTACCACCATGCTCTAACAGCTAAGCCACACGGAACATTAAGACGAAATATAATATTTTCATAGCTTTTCCACTGTGTGTTTCAAAACATTATTCTTTGACTTTTCCCAGTCTCTTCCCTCTCTCTGTGGTGACTGTCAGAAAAAAATACTATATGTAATAGTAGTCTATAACTTCTCTGTCAGTGTAACCAACAGTTCTCTGTGGTCAGTTGGTTCACAGACAGCCACAGACACAGCCTCTCCAGCTTGTTGCAGCCAGGACAGCTGTGGCCCTGGATCCACCCACACACCACTGTTTGCCTCAGCCCTGAGAAGGGGTGACAAAAGGGTCTTAGAGTCTTTTCTAAATGTGGAGCTCTACTTCAGTCAGGCCATCAGCATGTCTCCAAAAGCACTGAATGCACCTCCAGCAGCTGTGGTTATGCCATTCATCCTATTGACTGGAGCCCAGAAGCCCACTCCTCCTTGCAGCCTGAGCCTGTCTCAGACTGCGTATGTAAGCCTAGTTGCACCAAAACAGCCCTCCCACTGCTCTAGTCATGTTATAATAGGATTTCACTATTACGTCTCTCTGGGCCAACCAGGTCCTCCATTTTGAGCCTCAGTTATCTACATATTTCTGCATTCATCCTGCCCTGGAAATCTCAACAAAGCGAAGAAATGATCCGGCTACTGAAAAATAAGAGTTGCTAGAAAAACGTGTTTTCAAAAATTTACAGGTTCTTTGTGTGGGGGATTTCATCACGATCAGCCTTATTGAGGGTTGGCAAGTCCTCCTTGCAACTGACAATTCTAACGTCTCACTCCTGCCTTCCTCCTACACATCTGAAGCTGTGCCGCTGACCTTTACCTTTATTTTTAATGGAACGCCCCCACTTAAAACTCTCTTTGACGAAGAAGTCCATTTCCTGTGCTGTTTTAATGGTGGCTGTGGGGGCCCCTGAATGGCCCCTTGTAAGCCCCTATGCATCCCACATGGCACCCTGTTCCCTATTTAGTGCAATTCTTGTGACCAAGACCCATAGGGTGCAATTTTGGGCACATCCCTACTGTACCAACCAACCAACACACATGACGCCCTGGTGCTGGCACATGCAACTAATTCATCAACCCACACCCTTCCAACTGAGAATGTAAAATCAAATGGCAGGAGTTTAGTTTAGCAGCTAGGGTTGGTGGGACGGTGGAGATACTGGAGAAAACTGGCATGCATTCCACCAGAAGAATATTCACGACGTATCAGCAGCTGGAAACACTCACAGAGAACCACAGAAGGAATGTGTGTGTAGTGTGCGAATTACACCGTGATATTTAGGGGGGTCCAAAAAAAATTCATGGGACTAACTATGTGCGCATGTTTTTATGGGTTCAATAATAAAGATGCAATTTTACGTCATTTTTATGTATTACCTTTTAATTTGTCATGAGCACACAAACAGTCGTGATGTTTTAATCTTATTGTCAAACAAATCAGTTTTAAAAAGGAGGCTACCTGTGCATGTTCGTCCACTCTGTTAAATCTTTTCAACGGTAAAAAGGCTTGAGTGAACTATCTTCACTTATCCACCATATTTGGTGGGACTGTGCAGGCACATGGGGGAAAGATTGTTTAAACTATGACACATATAGAGCTGGGGGTGTTCGTTTAGTTTGGAATAACCTTTTATTTTAACCCTATCAGTCCTGAGACCCCAGCATAAATCGACTTTTCCTTTATCTTCATGTCCAGCCCTTTATATTTAGCCTCACAATTAAGTGTTTCACCATTTTCTTTTCAGAACAACCAGGGCTACAAGTAGAACACAAAACAATTTGACATAAATAGTTGCATTCATGAGTTTTACTGACAAATGTCAATAAAAAAAGAAAGTCTGCCAAAGCAAAACCTGATAAAAATGAAGTACAGAAATAGGTTGCTCACTGGAAAATGAATATCCAACTAGTCAGTGAAAACTGTGTGGAGTTTGTGACAGCAACTATGTCAGTTTATTATAGTATTATAGACACTCTGTCCTGGGTTTTCCTATGCTCTTCTATGTAGATAAACCGTGACCTTCTAATGACTCCTTTGTAGCTTGTGAGCGTCATAAACAAGACATGTTACATGTGTGTGTTTGTGAGAGTCTCAGCTTTTCATAGATAGCTTTTAATAGTTTGTAGCTTAAATCATTCGGACTCTGCAGATTTTATTTGTAAAAGATCTGGCCCGGGCCACTTCGGGATCCGCCCTTGACTCCCATACACCGCTTTAGCTCAGCCACCATTAATCACACAGACTAATCGGTTGTATCTACGGATATAAGAGAAATAGACAATGGTAGTCTGTAGCTCAAACACACAATGTTAAAAAGGGGTGCCGGTGTTACGGTGGGACTCATTGGGTTAATATTTACCACTGTAGCAGTACAAATGGCATTGTAAAGAAATAGGAGAATGGCCAAATTAGCATTATTTAGAGACCCACCTCCCCCAAAGTTTGACTTTGTTGGATTTAGTGGGACTCAAGTCTCATGTCTCCCGTAATTCACACTGTGTGTGCATGTGCATGCTTGCGTGCATCTATAACGGACGTCACACTGCTTGCTTGGTGCATACCACTTGATTTGGCTCAAACTAAGGCTCAAACCCCGGAACTCCGCTTTGCTAACACACATGACCACCCTCTTACTGGTCGGCACCACCGAAAGGATAGCTAATCGGTGGTGCAAGTGGGGACACTTCAGGCTGAGGAGTAAGTTTCCCACATCCCCATTTACTAAACATGTGTGCGAAAGTGAGAGAGACTGAAGGGGGGGTTGGAAGATCCTTCTTATTCATAATCAAGATGTCATGACACCTAGCTACATGAATTAAACTAATGAGTCTCATATCATTTTCCTCCTCATCGCTTGCCTTCCTTTTAGAATGCACCCAGATTACCTTGCGGGGTAACAACATGACAGGGATCTGTCTGAGCATATTTCCCTCATGGTGACATTCCGCCAACACAGCTGAGAATCTTACATTGCCTGCGTCCCAAATGGCACCATATTCCCAGGGCCCCTAAGGAACAGGGTACCATTTGGAACACATTGAGTCGCTCACTCCGTTCCCTCTACTACATGCCACATAACGATCAGCGGCAAATATTCTGCAAACAACAGCCCTGTCTTGTCAGTGGATAACGACCAGACATACAGAACTTATTTGAGTAGCTTCAGCCTCCCTGCTGAGTTATACCATACAGTAATATAATGAACAACTAACAAGGAGGGAATATCAGGCCTAATGGGAGATGTTTAGCATGATTTAGCTAGCGGTTTTGGGAAAGTAGATTCAAAAAGGGGTGTGGTATCGAGGTTGTGGTGCCCTGAAAATGTACTACTTGTACAGATGTAGGATCTTAATTTGATCACCCTGTTGTAAGAGAACTTTCCTGCAATGCAGGAAAGGATGTTCGGGCACACAATATTTTTTTTCCGAGGCAAGTCGGTGTTGATAGCCGAAGTCTACGGCTATTCGTCGGTGATTGGTCAACATTAGGGATTCTTCCATAAAGTCTTTGTTGTCATTCAATAAGAGACGACTCGTTTTCATGCACATTTCTTCACTGAGAAATACTGCACCAAACATCTTAGTTAGATGTAAAATTGTGCGACTAAGATCTCCTTGGCAAAAACATCAAAATGATTGACAGATTTCTCAAAATGGACAAAATTACTATTGATGCTTTTTCTCATTTTCAAGCAAAGGTCTTTAAGGGAGTATGCGAGCACACTTGCTCAGTTCGCCTAGTCAAGTTTGGCTAGGCGCCAGCCGAACTGAAGCATGCTGACGCCTTAAGTCATGCATTTCAGGGGTTTTCCGGTCTGTCGGCACCTGTGACAGATGTTTTACATGGCCATCTAAAAATAACCATGTCAGGTATCTTCTTGCCATTATAAGAAGTGCATTAAACAGTTTTCATTTTCACAGACCTTGACAGTCATTGACTTTGACAGTCATTAACAACATTTATGAGAGAATGACGTTACACTGTCAACGTTATAGGGACGTCACAATAACGTGAACTCCCTACACACTCTTATGGTTGATCATTAATTCATGCAACAAGTAAATCACGCCAGCCAGGGGTTAATAAACTCTGTCTCCTGATTGGTCGAACACAGCTCGCATGACATTCCCCCGGAAGAAAATAATGGACGCTTCCCAAATGGCACCTTATTCTCTTTGTAGTGCACTACAAACGGAATAGGGTGCCATTTGGGACGCACACTATGACTCATGGGGGACATGGGAAGTCACAACTGGAGAGGTATGTTTGGATGACATCATTCATCAGTTGGCATTGTCACAGGAGGGGTGTTACCAACCTGAGCTCACTGCTGCAAAATGGCAGCCAGCAGCAGCAGAAGCAAGAGAGAGATGGATGTTTTTAATCTGAGTGACGAGGAGTTAAACATCTGGTGAGGAAGGAACAGAGCTACAGGTGTGGGTCGACATTACGGCTGTGCTGTATGTCCACATTCACTTAATTATTTTTTTACATAAGATAAAACATCCCCATACAAGACCCATCTGACTGACTGACTGACACAGTGACTGCATCTCAAATGGCATCCTATTCACTAAATAGTGTACTACTTTTGACCAGAGCTCTATGGGCACTATATAGGGAATCAAGTGCCATTTGGGACACAGACAGGCTTTGGGAAAGATTCATGAGTCCCTGCATACAGCTGCTGACTTCCCTTCAGCAATTTCCCAGAGTTACAGTAGTAAACAAGGAAACTACACAGCAAATTTGCGATCAGAATTTTAACACCCACAGTGTTAAATGTAACACTTTGTTAAACATTACAGTGCCTTCAGAAAGTATTCATACCCCTTAACTTATTCCACATTGTGTTACAGACATAATTCAAAATGGCTTAAATAGATGTTTTCTCTCACCATCTACACACAATACCCCATAATGACAAAGTGAAAACATGTTTTTAGGAATGTTTGCAAATGTTTTGGAAATTAAATACAGAAATATGTAGGTTACGTAAGTATTCACACCCCTGAGTCAATACTTTGTAGAAGCTCTTTTGGCAGTGATTACAGCTTTGAGTCATCTTGGGTATGTCTGTATCAGCTTTGCACATCTGGATTTGGGGATTTTCTTCCTTTCAGATTTTCTGAAGCTCTGTTAAGTTAGATCGGGAGCAGTGGTGAACAGCAATCTTCAAGTCTTTCCACATATTTTCTATGGGATTCAAGTCTGGGCTTTGACTGGGCCACTCAAGGACTTTCAGATTCTTGATCTGAAGCCATTCCAACGTTGCTTTGGCTGTATGCTTGGGGTCATTGTCCTGTTGGAATGTAAATATTGAACCCATCTAAGGTCGTTTGCACTCTCAAGCAGGTTCTCATCAAGGATTTGCCTGCATTTGGCTCCATTCATTATTCACTCAAGCCTTACCAGTCTCCCAGTCCCTGCCGCTCAAAAGCACCTCCATGGCATGATGCTGCCCCCACCATGCTTCACGGTAGGGATGGTGTTAGATGCTTGATTAGCTGTGCCTAGTTTTCTCCAGACATAGCGTTTTGCATTCAGGACAACGAGTAAAAATTTTGTCTCATCAGACCACATAATATTTTGCCATATGCTTTGAGTCTTTCACATGCCTTTTTGCAAAAAGGGGGGGGGGGGGGATCAAGTACAAGTACAATGTATTGTAGTGGATGTGAACTTTGACTGGAAGCCAGTGGAGTGTGCAGAGGAGCAGGGTGACACGGGAGAACTTGGGAAGGTTGAAAACCAGGCGGGCTGCTGCATTCTGAATAAATTGTAGGGGTTTGATGGCACAAGTGGGGAGCCCAGCCAACAGCGAGTTGCAGTAGTCAAGAAGGGAGATGACAGGTGCCTGGATTTGCGCCGTTTCCTTTGTGAGGTATGGTTGTCCTTTACGGATGTTGTAGAGCATGAACCTGCAAAGGAGCGAGTCACTGCTTTGATGTTTGCAGAGAACGACGGGGTATTGTCTAGGGTCACGCCAAGGTTCTTTGCACTCTGGGATGGGGAACACTGTGAAGTTGTCAACTGTGATGTAGAGGTCTTTGAGTGGGCAGGCCTTCCCCAGGAAGAAGAGCAGCTCAGTCTTGTCGAGTTTGAGTTTGAGATGGTGGGCTGACATCCAAGCTGAGATATCTGCCAGGCATGCAGAGATGCGTGTCGCCACCTGGGTGTCAGAAGGGGAAAGGTAGTTGAGTGTCATCGGCATAGCAATGATAGGAGAGACCATGTGAGGATATGACAGAGCTGAGTGAAAGAAAAGGAGAGGGCCGAGCACTGGGGGACACCAGTTGTGAGAGTACGTGGTGCAGATATAGATCCTCTCCATGACACCTGGTAGAAGTGGCATGCCAGGTAGGATGCAATCCAAGAGTGTGTAGAGCCTGAGCCGCACACCGCTGAGAGGGTGGAGAGGAGGATCTGATGGTTCACAGTGTCGAAGGCAGCAGATAGATCAAGGAAGATGAGAACAGAGGAGAGAGAGTCAGCTTTGACAGTGCGGGGAGCCTCTGTGAAAACAGAGAAGAGCAGCCTCGGTTGAGTGACCTGTCTTGAAGCCTGGCTAGGGTCAAGAAGATCGTTCTGAGAGAGATAGCGAGAGAGTTGGTCAGAGACAGCACATGTTTTGGAAAGAAAAGAAAGAAGGGATAACGGTCTGTATTTTTTTACGTCAGAGGGGTCGAGTGTTGGTTTCTTGAGGTGGGGAGCTACTCGGGCCATTAGGGGAGCTACTCGGGCCATTAGGGGAGCTACTCGGGCCATTTTGAAGTCAGAGGGGATGCATTCAGTGGTCAGGGATGAGTTGATGAGGGAAGTGAGGAATGGGAGAAGGTCTCCAGAGATGGTCTGGAGAAGGGAGGGGATGGGGTCGAGCAGGTAGTAGGGTAGTTCTGTGTGAGTGGGACCAGTGGACTCAAAAGACTGAGTGAATGAGGAGCAAGCAGTCGTCAACCTTCTCTTTTCTTTCCATCCTCAAATAACTTGGCAGAACAGTCTTTGTTTCAGCGACAGTCTCAGTTTCACAACGAAACCGCCACTGACACGACCGCCGGATACAGCTCCCTTTAAGAAAACAGGGGACACTGAAGTACTAATACTAATTGCTAAATGCCTTGCAAAGGTGATGAGCACACCTCCCGCTAATGATCACTGATTGCCTAGGAGAGGAGAAAACCCTCCCCCTTCAATACAGCCACTGATTATCAAAGTAACAACAGTCACAAATTTCCCTGCCCCTTAAATCCTGTGTAAGCAATCATCTGCAAAGGAATAGCAGTCAGCAGTTCACACACCAAGTAGGCTATTAGGAAGACAGGCAGTAATTAACGTAGATGGCCTTAGCTAGCAAAAAGACAGTACAAGACAAAAACAGGTACATTGGCTTCAGAAAGTATTCAATCAAATTTGAATCAAATTTATTTCTGAAGCCCTTTTTACATCAGCCGATGTCACTAAGTGCTATACAGAAACCCATCCTAAAACCCCAAACAGCAAGCAATACAGACGTAGAAGCACGGTGGCTAGGAAAAACTCCGTAGAAATACAGGAACCTAGGAAGAAACCTAGAGAGGAACCAGGCTCTGAGGGATGGCCAGTCCTCTTCTGGCTGTGCCGGGTGGAGATTATAACAGTACATGGCCAAGATGTTCAAACGTTAATAGATGACCAGCAGGGTCAAACAATAATAATCACAGTGGTTGTAAAGGGTGCAACAGGTCAGCACCTCAGGAGTAAATGTCAGTTGGCTTTTCATAGCCGATCATTCAGAGTTAGAGACAGCAGAGTAGAGAAAGAGAGTCGAAAACAGCAGGTCTGGGACAAGGTAGCAGGTCAAGGTTCCATAGCCGCAGGCAGAACAGTTGAAACTGGAGCAGCAGCACGACCAGGTGGACTAGGGACAGCAAGGAGTCATCAGGCCAGGTAGTCCTGAGGCATGGTTCTACGGCTCAGGTCAAATCAAATCAAAGGTAATTTGTCACATGCGCTGAATACAACAGGTGTAGACCTTACAGTGAAATGCTTACTTACAGGCTCTAACCAATAGTGAAAAAAGGTATTAGGTGAACAATGGGTAGGTAAAGAAATAAAACAACAGTAAAAAGACAGGCTATATACAGTAGCGAGGCTATATAAGTAGCGAGGCTACATACAGACACCGGTTAGTCAGGCTGATTGAGGTAGTATGTACATGTAGATATGGTTAAAGTGACTATGCATATATGATGAACAGAGAGTAGCAGTAGCGTAAATGAGTGGTTGGCGGGTGGTGGGTGGCGGGACACAATGCAGATAGCCCGGTTAGCCAATGTGCGGGGGTACTGGTTGGTCGGCCCAATTGAGGCAGTATGTACATAAATGTATAGTTAAAGTGACTTTTCATATATGATAAACAGAGAGTAGCAGCAGCGTAAAAAGAGGGGTGGGGGGGGGAGTGGCACACAATACATATAGTCCGGGTAGCCATTTGATTACCTTTTCAGGAGTCTTATGGCTTGGGGGTAAAAACTGTTGAGAAGCCTTTTTGTCCTAGACTTGGCACTCTGGTACCACTTGCCATGCGGTAGTAGAGAGAACAGTCTATGACTAGGGCCTTCCTCTGACACTGCTTGGTGTAGAGGTCCTGGATGGCAGGCATCTTAGCTCCAGTGAAGTACTGGGCCGTACGCACTACCCTCTGTAGTGCCTTGCGGTCAGAGACCGAGCAATTGCCGTACCAGGCAGTGATGCAACCAGTCAGGATGCTCTCGACGTTGCAGCTGTAGAACCTTTTGAGGATCTCAGGACCCATGCCAATTTTTTTTAGTTTCCTGATGGGGAATAGGCTTTGTCGTGCCCTCTTAACGACTGTCTTGGTGTGTTTGGACCATTCTAGTTTGTTTATGATGTGGACATCAAGGAACTTGAAGCTCTCAACTTGCTCCACTACAGCCCCGTCGATGAGAATGGGGGCGTGCTTGGTCCTCCTTTTCCTGTAGTCCACAATAATCTCCTTAGTCTTGATTACGTTGAGGGATAGGTTGTTATTCTGGCACCACTCGGCCAGGTTTCTGACTTCCTCCCTATAGGCTTTCTCGTTGTTGTCAGTGATCAGGCCTACCACTGTTGTGTCGTCTGCAAACTTAATGATGGTGTTGGAGTCATGCCTGGCCATGCAGTCGTGGGTGAACAGGGAGTACAGGAGGGGACTGAGCACGCACCCCTGGAGAGCTCCAGTGTTGAGGATCAGCGTGGCAGATGTGTTGCTACCTACCATTACCACCTGGGGGCGGCCCGTCAGGAAGTCCAGGATCCAGTTGCAGAGGGAGGTGTTTAGTCCCAGGATCCTTAGCTTAGTGATGAGTTTTGATACTATGTTGTTGAACGCTGAGCTGTAGTCAATGAATAGCATTCTCACATAAGTGTTCCTTTTGTCCAGGTGGGAAAGGGCAGTGTGGAGTGCAATAGAGATTGCATTATCTGTGGATCTGTTTGGGCGGTATGCAAATTGGAGTGGGTCTAGGGTTTCTGGGATAATGGTGTTGATGTGAGCCATTACCAATCTTTCAAAGCACTTCATGGCTACGGAC
This sequence comes from Salvelinus namaycush, assembly GCF_016432855.1. Taxonomy (NCBI): domain Eukaryota; kingdom Metazoa; phylum Chordata; class Actinopteri; order Salmoniformes; family Salmonidae; genus Salvelinus; species Salvelinus namaycush. The sequence continues at coordinate 4,905,868 of NC_052330.1, forward strand.
GTGAGTGCTTCGGGTCTGTAGTCATTTAAGCAGGTTGCCTTTGTGTTCTTGTGTTGGTGGTCTTTTTGAAACATGTTGGTATTACAGACTCAATCAGGGACATGTGAAAATGTCAGTGAAGACACCTGCCAGTTGGGCAGCACATGCCCGGAGCACATGTCCTGGTAATCCGTCTGGCACCGCAGCCTTGTGCATGTTGACCTGTTTAAAGGTCTTACTCACGTCGGCTACGGAGAGCGTGATCACACAGTCATCCGGAACAGCTGATGCTCTCATGCAGGTCCTCCGAGAGAACAGAGAAAGAGAGAACAGAGAAAGAAAAAGAGAATTAGAGGGAGCATACTTAAATTCACACAGGACACCGTATAAGACAGGAGAAAAACTCCAGATATAACAGACTGACCCTAGCCCCCCCGACACAAACTATTGCAGCATAAATGATGGAGGCTGAGACAGGAGGGGCGGGAGACACTTTGGCCCCGACCGATGATACCCCCTGACAGGGCCAACCAGCCAGGATATAACCCCACCCACTTGCCAAAGCACAGCCCCCACCACTAGAGAGATATCTTCAAACTACCAACTTACTACCACGAGACAAGGCCCGAGTATAGCCCACGAATATCTCTCCCAAGGCACGAACCCGAGGGGGGCGCCAACCCGGACAGAAAGATCATGTCAGTGACTCAAAGTAAATTTCTTTACCACCATTTTTGCAGTTTTACTTTAGTGCCTTATTGCAAACAGGTTGCATGTTTTGTAATATTTTAATTCTGTACAAGCTTCCTTATGTTCACTCTGTCATTTAGGTTAGTATTGTGGAGTAACTATAATGTTGTTGATCCATCCTCAGTTTTTCTCTTATCACAGCCATTACACTCTGTTTTAAAGTCACCATTGTCCTCATGGTGACATTCCTGAGCGGTTTCCTTCCTCTCCGGCAACTGAAGGATGCCTGTATCTTTGCAGTGACAGGATGTATTGATACACCATCCAAAGTGTAATTTATAACTTCACCATGCTCAAAGGGATATTCTATGTCTGTCTTTTAATTTTTACCCATCTACCAATAGATGCCCTTCTTTGCGAGGCATTGTAAAACATCCCTGGTCTTCGTGGTTGAATCTCTGGCTGAAATTCACTGCTCAACTGAGGGACCTTACATATACTTGTATGAATGGGGCACAGAGATGAGGTAGTCACTCAAAAATCATGTTAAACACTATTATTGCACACAGAGAGAGTCGATGCAACTTATTATATGACTTGTTAAGCATATTTTTACTCCTTAAAACAAAGGGGTTGAATACTTAATGACTCAAGACAGTTCAGTTTTCTTTTTAATTAATTTGAAAATATTTCAAAATGCATAATGTTACTTTGACATTATGGGGTATTGTGTGTAGGCCAGTAGAATAAAATCTCAATTTATTCACTTTTAAATTTAGGCTGTAACACAACAAAATAAGGAAAAAATAAAGGGCTGTGAATATTTTCTGAGGGAACTGTAAAAACAAAATGATAGTCATCACTCCTGGAGATATCAGGAGTCCTCTAGCCACACCTGTGGTATTATAGTAACTCATTTGTTGTTACATTAAATCATTTGTGGATGTTGTTTTAACACTGTAGGATCTAAAGCCTTATTTCTATATTTTTTCCCCAGGGTGCCTTTTGAGTTAATTTTAGAGGTACCAGTACCACCCATGACTGTGTTTGCTTATGCCAGATACATTGTTGCTTCATTAATTGAGTATGTAAGTAAATATGTTATTAATAAAGTTGAATTATTTATGACAATACATCTTCTTTTTTTTTTTCTTTTTTTTACAATACCCTAACACAGTGGTCTGAAAGTCCTGGTTTGCAGGCTACAATGGTAAGTCACATTATGCTGGCTTGCAAAGTGTTATATAATTCCTATTGGAATCCAGTAAGAGTTAGGATATCCAACAATTGGACATTTTAAGCACATGCAATCTGCAGTTAGAATGACTGTCATGGTAGGGAACATTGTGAAATGAGACCATCTAAGCTGGAACGACCATCTCAATAACAGGTGAAATAAATTCAACCATTTACAGATTGGATTAGTTTAGAAAAATGTATGTTATTTATCTTTGTGAAGTATCTTTGTGAAATAGATATTAAAACAAACTATTCTAAAAAGCAATATCCCATGTCCTTTTCACTCTGAGAGAGTTAACAGAAATTAACTCAATGGAGTCGAGTAACAACAACACCATGTGGTGATGATTCCACCGCGATTAAAATAACAATACATTTATTCACTGCAGGTGGGGTCCATTTCAATCCCACTGGTGTTAACCCCACTAGAATCACCACTCAGATATAAAACTCACAATACTTTTTACCTCAACACCAAGGTTTTAACACCAGCAAATTTGCTCTGTATGTTCAAGGTGCCATGTTGAATTAATTACCACTAATGGATTAGTTGATAAAATGATCATCGGTACACTTTATCTCTAGCAAACTCCCTGCACCCATCAGGGTATAGGTACCGGTAGTATGCTACTCATTTGGGTTAACATAGATTTCCCAGCCCCTCCACTTTAGCCATCAATCTCTCTGTGGTGGGTGGTGTTGTATGGCCTCTTATCATGTGACCTCTTCTAGTTTTTCCTTTACACATGAAATATGTGTTAAGTGCAGATGACCTGAGGAAATTACCAGTGGGTTTTACTTGGAGAGGCAAGAACCCTCATTCATCGTTTCCTCCCCGGTTTCAGTCAGGCTATCCGTCATGTCGTTTCTGTCTTGACTCGTTCACCTGACAAACGTAGGAATTTCAGGGAGACTCATTGTGTAACGCTGTGATGAAATGAATTGAAAGCTGCAGGGAGCTTCACTGAGGAACTTACTGAAATGGCGCGTGGTGATGTCATACCAAAAACAATATTGAGAGGTGTTTTGTTTTTTCTGTTAAAATACTGGAGACAACTTAGATGCCTGTGTTTATATTGACGCTCTTTGAAATGATATGTTTTAGACCGAAATGTAAGTATATGTGGGTATATATGACAGATGGTGAATGAAATGATTGATGTGTGTGGAGAAAATAGAGTGGCCTCTTTCCAAAAGCATACAGACCTTTGATATGGAAAGGTGGAAAATAGCAGTCTATATGTGCATATTTATTCAGGCATTACATTTTATCTTCTGACCTGTATAGGATTATTTGAAACCCTATTCCATATTACATATCGTACCCCAGAGAAAATCTCATTGGGAGGTTCGCTTAATGTTGGATACAGTCTACTTGTAGGTTTCCAAGTTCTTTAACCTGAGAAAAGCATTTGCCCACAAGGCTTGTGAAGGTGTGTGTGTGTGAGTGTGTAAAGGGAAATATTTCCACAGCTATATTTTATATTGATCACATCATAATGCCCTGGTTGTTTAGATTGACCTATTTGGATATATCTAATCCTCACATTTAGAAATGTTTACCTTTCTAGGAAGCACAGTTGAGATGGGATTTTGAATATAGGTCATGCTGAGGTGGACCAGTGAGGCTTGATCCCAGCCATGTTCACCTCATTAGAGATATTCGATAAGAGCATGCACACATGTACGCACACACTCACATACACAGAAAAGTGCAAAAATTGTCTAAAGCGGTCACCCTATCTGAACCTGCTCCACAACAAGACCTGGCACTTTGGCCTCTCACTCTCGAGGAGCAACTGGGATAAGTAAAGTGTGCTGCTGACTACAGTGTACACAGGGCTCTTTTTAAAAAGGTGAAAAATGTCCATCTTCAGATCAATTCCTCAGCATAGCCATAGATTCAAGACCATTCATTCTCTATGGCCGTATCGCCCTGGTATGCAAGCAAGCACACATCTCACTATCTAAGGAATGAATAAGCGTTAATCCCTTCACAGACAGACCCAGAAAAAGTGCATTAGCCAGAATGGTAGGAATGAAATTAATCAATTTGGGTCCTTTCCTGTCTTCAAATGCATGCATAGATAGCGGTGGTATTTTCCTCTACCGTGCTCTACTGTTTCCTTACAGGTTGGGGGAGAGTAGTGGGGGTGAGTGTGTGCATCCCAAATAGCACCCTATTCCCTTCATAGTGCACTACTTTACACCAGGGTCCATAGGGTTTAGTTCAAAAGTAGTGCACTTTACAGGGAATAGGGTGGCATATGGGACGTACCCTGAGTGTGGCCCTGTTGATGGATGCTGATTCTGGGGACCTGATAAACCACTGGCTGCTGGGGATAATGTTACCTGCAGCCAGGTTGGTTCTCCATGAGTAAGCTCCCTCCCTTGCTGGCTGCCGTGCTGCAGTCAACCCCAGATTCTCCTAGCTGTGTTTGTCACGCCCCTGCTCAGGAACCTGGTCCTCTCCAGGCACTTGGTAATTAACTGGAATGTCAACACGAGATGAACTAGGTTGAAATAATTGCTTCTTTTATCTCCAAGTCATGATCATTATCTTTGTGTTTTTCTTTCTCTCCTACCCCATAGCCTCCACCTCTATTTCCCTTCCTCCCACCTGCCCCTCCTCCTCCCACTCACCATTGTCTGATTTGCTCACAATTGATGACCTCCTCTACTTACCTTTAAATTAGCCTGCCCCTAGGATGGAGTGTCTTTCTGAATAGGCTTACAGGGAACTTCAACATCAAGTAGCTGCGAGCAATTTGTGAGTAAGCCCATGACAGCTTACTAATTGGTTTAGCTTCAATTGAATTCATAGCGATGCACAGTAAAATCAGACGTATAAAAGATGCGGGGGTGAGGGAGGTAGATATTTTATTAACCCATAGTCTTCTCCTGCTCATATACTATTTATTAAATGTTTTCTACGAATACAGTACAGCATGCAGCGAGCATACCTAATATGTTGCATACGGAGAAAGCATACAGAACATGCTTACATTAGCATACAAAACAGTCTACACAATATAGCTAAACATTACAAGAAGGATGAAAATATGGTAGGCCGTACAGCCCACATTAAAAAATACTACACTTAACTATAGAATACTATAGTACTTACTGTAGAATTCTATAGAATTATGTAGTAAGCTGCACAATGTAGTATCCCTCAATTGTGTAGTGCTTACTATATAATTGTGTAGTATACTGTAGAATACTATACTCCACACAATGGTATCCCTTGATCATGTGTAGTACTTACTATAGAATGTTGTAGAATACTATATTACACACCGCAGTATCCCTCAATTGTGTAGTGCTTACTATAACATGTTCTAGTATACTGTGGAATACTATTCTACACACTGTACTATTCCTCAATCATGTGCAGAACTTACTATAGAATTTTGTAACAGACCTTTGATATGGAAAGGTGGAAAATAGCAGTCTATATGTGCATATTTATTCAGGCATTACATTTTATCTCCTGACCCGTATAGGATTATTTGAAACCCTATTCCATATTACATATCGTACCCCAGAGAAAATCTCATTGGGAGGTTCGCTTAATGTTGGATACAGTCTACTTGTAGGTTTCCAAGTTCTTTAACCTGAGAAAAGCATTTGCCCACAAGGCTTGTGAAGGTGTGCGTGTGAGTGTGTAAAGGGAAATATTTCCACAGCTATATATACACACTGTAACAGCTAGTTACAGCAGCAATGCAATGGCAGCAAGAGACATCAGGGCATGCGTGCGTGTGACATCCATCATCGAGGAAGCATGTCTAGAACTGGTCAACTTAAATAGACCACATGTAAGTAGAGTGTGAGTCTAATTGTTGCAATATCTGTTGATGTGATCAGCTGATGCCACCACACTTGGGATTTCCCTCCTGAACTGGCTACGCTTTACTTCAGGAAGGAAACACTATGTGTGCGTTTAACCATTTATTAGAAAAGCTCACTGTCAGAGCGAAGCATCATATGAAGATGATAAAATAACTACAGGCAGTGACCACAATACGCTACATAAAATCCCCCAAAACAGCAGAACTACAAGCCAGACGATTAACTATGTGTATGGAAGAATGCACAGTTTGAGAGCTCTCACTTGACCAGTGAAAAGCGAAGGTCATTCTACCATTACATGACTGACTACTAGGCCTATGTGTGAATATTAACTATGTGTAGCATGAGCTAATGCAGCCGTATGATTCTTTTTCATATAACGTCCTGCCGCGTGCCCTGCTGAAGCAAGGTGAGCTCTCATCTTGGTTTATGAGGATATTCTACATATGAACACCGCCAACCACCTGCAATATACAGTTGAAGTCGGAAGTTGACATACACCTTAGCCAAATACGTTTAAACTCAGTTTTTCACAATTGCTGACATTTAATCCCAGCAAAAAATTCCCTGTCTTAGGTCAGTTAGGATCACCACTTTATTTTAATAATGTGAAATGTCAGAATAAAAGTAGAGAGAATTATTTCTTTCAGCTTTTATTTCTTTCATCACATTCCCAGTGGGTCAGAAGTTTACATACACTCAATTAGTATTTGGTAGCATTGACTTTAAATTGTTTAACTTGAGTCAAACATTTTGGGTAGCCTTCCACAAGCTTCCCACAATAAGTTGGGTGAATTTTGGCCCATTCCTCCTGACAATGTTGGTGTAACTGGGTCAGGTATGTAGGCCTCCTTGCTCGCACACACTTCTTCAGTTCTGCCCACAACTTTTCTATAGGATTGAGGTCAGGGCTGTGTGATGTCCACTCCAATACCTTGACTTTGTTGTCCTTAAGCCATTTTGCCTCAACTTTGGAAGTATGCTTGGGGTCATTGTCCATTTGGAAGGCCCATTTAACTTCCTGACTGATGTCTTGAGATGTTGCTTCAATATATCCACATAATTTTCTTCCCTCATGATGCCATCTATTTTGTGAGGTGCTCCAGTCCCTCCTGCAGCAAAGCACCCCCACAACATGATGCTGCCACCCCCGTGCTTCACGGTTGAGATGGTGTTCTTCAGATTGCAAGCCTCACACTTTTTCCTCCAAACATAACGATGGTCATTATGGCCAAACAGTTCAATTTTTGTTTCATCGGACCAGAGGACATTTCTTCAAAAAGTACGATCTTTGTCCCCATGTGCAGTTGCAAACCGTAGTCTGGCTTTTTTTATGGCGGTTTAGGAGCAGTGGCTTCTTCCTTGCTGAGCGGACTTTCAGGTTATGTCGATATTGGACTCGTTTTACTGTGGATATAGATACTTTTGTATCTGTTTCCTCCAGCATCTTCACAAGGTCCTTTGCTCTTGTTCTGGGATTGATTTGCACTTTCCGCACCCAAGTACATTCATCTCGGCCTCCCGGGTGGCGCAGTGGTCTAGGGCACTGCATCGCAGCGCTAGCTGCGCCACCAGAGACTCTGGGTTCGTGCCCAGGCTCTGTCTTAGCCGGCCGCGACCGGGAGGTCTGTGGGGCGACGCACAATTGGCCTAGCGCCGTCCGGGTTAGGGAGGGTTTGGCCGGTAGGGATATCCTTGTCTCATCGCGCACCAGCGACTCCTGTGGCGGGCCAGGCGCAGTGCGCGCTAATCAAGGGAGCCGGGTGCACGGTGTTTCCTCCGACACATTGGTGCGGCTGGCCTCCGGGTTGGAGGCGCGCTGTGTTAAGAAGCAGTACTACTTGGTTGGGTTGTGTTTCGGAGTCGGAGGACACATGGCTTTCGACCTTCGTCTCTCCTGAGCCCGTACGGGAGTTGTAGCGATGAGACAAGATAGTAATTACTCGCAATTGGATACCACGAAAATTGGGGAGAAAAGGGAGTAAAAATTTTAAAAAATATAAATAAAAAGTACATTCATCTCTAGGAGACAGAACGCGTCTGATTCCTGAGTGGTATGACAGCTGCGTGGTTCCATGGTGTTTATACTTGCGTATTTTTGTTTGTACAGATGAATGTGGTACCTTCAGGCGTTTGGAAATTGCTCCCAAGGATGAACCAGACTTGGAGGTCTGAAATGTTTTCCTTAGGTCTTGGCTGATTTCTTTTCATTTTCCGATGATGTAAAGCAAAAAGGCATTGAGTTTGAAGGTAGGCCTTGAAATACATCCACAGGTACACCACCAATTGACTCAAATTATGTCAATTAGCCTGTCAGAAGCTTCTAAAGCCATGACATCATTTTCTGGAATTTTCCAAGTTGTTTAAAAGCACAGTCAACTTAATGTATGTAAACTTCTGACACACTGGAATTGTGATACAGTGAATTATAAGTTAAATAATCTGTCTGTAAACAATTGTTGGAAAAATGACTTGTGTCATGCACAAAGTAGATGTTCTAACCGACTTGCTAAAACTATAGTTTGTTAACTTCGTTCTGCTGAAATCCTGTTAATCGATTTGACAACAGCCAGTGAAAGAGCAGGGCTCCAAATTCAAACAACAGAAATCTCATAATTAAAATTCCTCAAACACAAGTATTATACACCATTTTAAAGATAAACTTGTTTTTAATCCCACCACAGGTTCCGATTTCAAAAAGGCTTTACGACAAAAGCATACCATGCGATTATGTTAGGTCAGCACCAAGTCACAGAAAAACACAGACATTTTTCCAGCTAAAGAGAGGAGTCACAAAAAGCAGAAATAGAGATAAAATTAATCACTAACCTTTGATGATCTTCATCAGATGACACTCATAGGACTTCATGTTACACAATACATGTATGTTTTGTTCGATAAAGTTCATATTTATATCCAAAAATCTCAGTTTACATTGGCGCGTTATGTGCAATAATGTTTTGCTTCCAAAACATCCGTTGATTTTGCAGCGCCACATCAATTTACAGAAATACTCATCATAAATGTTGATGAAAATACAAGTGTTATACATGGAATTAAAGATATACTTCTCCTGAATGCAATCGCTGTGTCTGATTTCAAGAAAGCTTTACGGAAAAAGCACACCATGCAATAATCTGAGTACAGTGCTCAGGCACAAAAACAAGCCATACAGATACCCGCCATGTTGTGGAGTCAACAGAAGTCAGAAATAGCATTATAAATATTCACTTACCTTTGATAATCTTCATCGGAATGCACTCCCAGCAATCCCAGTTCCACAATAAATGTTTGTTTTGTTCGATAAAGTCCATAATTTATGTCCAAATACCTCCTTTTTGTTCGCGCGTTTAGTTCACAAATCCGGCGCAGGCATTTAGTCCAGACAAAAAGTCAAAAAAGTTATATAACAGTTTGTAGAAACATGTCAAACGATGTATAGAATCAATCTTTAGGATGTTTTTAACATAAATCTTCAATAATGTTTCAACCAGACAATTCCTTTGTCTTTAGAAATGAAAAGGAACAGAGCTCACTCTCACGGGCGCACGCCTGACTTAGCTCATGGCATTCTGCCAGACACCTGACTCAAACAGCTCTTATTCGCTCCCCCTACACAGTAGAAGCATGAAACAAGGTTCTAAAGACTGTTGACATCTAGTGGAAGCCTTAGGAAGTGCAATCGGACCAAATTTGACACTGTATATTGGATAGGCAAAGACTTGAAAACCTACAAACCTCCGATTTCCCACTTCCTGGTTGGATTTTTTCTGCCGAGTTATGTTACTCACAGACATCATTCAAACAGTTTTAGAAACTTCAGAGTGTTTTCTATCCAAATCTACTAATACTATGGATATCTTAGCTTCTGGGCCTGAGTAGCAGGCAGTTTACTCTGGGCACCTTATTCATCCAAGCTACTCAATACTGCCCCCCAGCCATAAGAAGTTAACAAGAAATTTGTGGAGTGGTAGAAAAACGAGTTTTAATGACTCCAACCTAAGTGTATGTAAACTTCCGACTTCAACTGTAGATAAACCACCGGGTGGCTTCGCTGAAGCAAGATGAGTGTCATCTTGGTACATAAGAATATCTACATATGAACCCAGCCAACCACCTGCAAAATAAATGCACCGCCGGGTGCCATACTACCACCTGTAGCTATACAACAGCGTTATACTGTATATCAGATTGCAATGCAAAAGACAGAGAGAATCAACATGGCAATTGGACCACGGGGCTGACACGATCATGATCATACTAGCAATTAGTGCAGGAACTCTGCACTCTCAGAATTCCAATTCAATGTCAAATCGTAGGCAGCAGATTATGGGCCCATAATCTTGAGGGTGAAGCCATGACCGATTGAGAAGCAGTAGCAGCGCTGACTCTGGAGTAGGCGGCCCATAGCTCAGAGCTATCCCCCACTGACGAAGGAACCTGAACCGTGATGAGTTCCACTATCTTGTCACTGGATGCCAGCATCAACGTTGAACAGAGGTTCGCCAGGTGCCGCCCATGCTCAGTATGCAGGTAGCATAACATGAAAGAGAGGACAAGACAGTGTTATTTCTAGGGATGAAAACTTATGTTCCATTGCTAATCTTTCATCTCTGAGGGTATACGAGTACTGTTAGCATGTGAGTGTCCATAATGCAATCAGAACATGTTGTGCATTTCAGGCTGAAGAACCCATAAAGCCATGATACGACCGCCTCTGTCAAAGCATAATGTAAACCCAACACCATTGCCTTAAGTGAACTTAAACATGTGCTACTGAGAGAGGAGAGATACTCTTTGATATGCATGTTGGTCGCTTCTCCATAGGCCATGAAGAGTAGGCGGACAGATTAATTCCTGAGCAGACTATGTGCTGAAGGGTCTTGACAGCCAAGATTAACAGAATCCCTGCTATTGGAACAAGATAAAGAAAGGCTGACTTTGCCTAACTGAAATTGGAATAAAAAATGCTTACATGGTTCAAATCAGATCGAAATGTATTGGTCAGTATGTTAACATTATTAATGTGACCAGTGTTCAATGACTATGTACATAGTGCAGCAGTCTCTAAGGTGCAGGGTTGAGTACCGGGTGGTAGCCGGCCAGTAACAGTGACTAAAGGTCAGGGCAGGGTACTGGGCGGAGGCTGGCTACGGGTTTAACAGTCTGATGGCCTGGAGATAGAAGCTGTCTTTCAGTCTTTCGATCCCAGCTTTGATGCACCTGTACTGTCTCTGCCTTCTAGATGGTAGTGGGGTGAACAGGCTGTGGCTCGAGTTGCTGAGGTCCTTGATGATATTCTTTGCCTTCCTGTGACACAGGGTACTGTAGATGTCCTGGAGGGCAGGCAGTGTAACACTGGTGACGCGTTGGGCTGATCACACCACCCTCTGGAGAGCCTTGTGGTTGCGAACTGTGAAGTACCGTCCCAGGCGGTGATACAGCCCGACAGAATGCTCTCAATGGTGCCTCTGTAGAAGTTCATAAGGGTCTAAGGGGCCAAGCGAATTTCTTCAGCCTCTTGAGGTTGAAGAGGCACCGTTGCACCTTCTTCACCACACTATCTGTGTGGATGGACCATTTCAGGTTGTCAGTTATGTGCACACAGAAGAACTTGAAGCTTTTTAACCTCTCCACTGCGGACCCATCAATGTGGATAGGGGTGTGGTCCCTCTGCTGTCTCCTTAGGTCCACGTTAAGCTCCTGCATTTTGTTGACATTGAGGAAGATGTTATTTTCCTGGCGCCACTCCGCCAGTGCCTTCACCTCCTCCCTGTAGGCGGTCTTGTCATTGCTGGTAGTCAGCCATACCACTGTTGTGTTGTCTGTAAACTTGATGATTCAGTTGCGGACGTGCGTGGACACGCAGTCATGGGTGAACAGGGAGTACAGGAGGGGGCTAAGCAGGCATCCTTGTGGGGCCCCGTGTTGAAGACCAGCGACTACTAAGTAGTTACAGTAATTTCGGAAAGTATTCAGACCTCTTGACTTTTTCAACAACAACACCCCATAATGAAAAAGCAAAAACAAGAGTGTGCAAAGCTGTCATCAAGGCAAAGGATGACTACTTTCAAGAATCTGAAATATAAAATATATTTTGATTTGTTTAACACTTTTTTGGTTTCTACATGATTCCATGTGTGTTATTTCATACTTTCGATGTCTTCACTATCATTCTACAACGTAGAAAATAGTTTTTACTCAGTACTTTGTTGAAGTAACTTTGGCAGTGATTACAGCCTTGATTGTTCTTGGGTATGGTGCTACAAGCTTGGAACACCTGTATTTGGAGAGTTTCTCACATTCTTCTCTGCAGATCCTCTCAAGCTCTGTCAGGTTGGATGGGGAGAGTTGCTTCACAGCTATTTTCAGGTCTCTCCAGAGATGTTGGATGGGGTTCAAGTACGGGCTCTGGCTTGGCCACTCAAGGACATTCAGAGACTTTTCCCGAAGCCACTCCTGTGTTGTCTTGGCTGTGTGCTTAGGGTCATTGTGCTGTTGGAAGGTGAACCTTCGCCCCAATCTGAGGTGCTGAGCACTCTGGAGTAGGTTTTCATTAATGATCTCTCTGTACATTGCTCCGTTCATCTTTCCCTCGATCCTGAATAATCTCCCAGTCCCTGCCACTGAAAAACATCTGCACAGCATGATGCTGCCACCACCATGCTTCATCGTAGGGATGGTGCCAGGTTTCCTCCAGACATGACACTTGGCATTCAGGCCAAAGAGTTCAATCTTGGTTTCATCGGACCAGAGAATCATGTTTCTTATGGTCTGAGAGTCCTTTAGGTACCTTTTGGCAAACACCAAGCAGGCTGTGCCTTTTACTGAGGTGTGGCTTCAGTCTGGCCACTCCACCATAAAGGCCTGATTGGTGGAGTGCTGCAGAAATGGTTGTCCTTCTGGAAGGGTCTCCCATCTCCATAGAGGAATTCTGGAGCTCTGTCAGAGTGACTATCGGGATCTTGGTCACTTCCCTGAAGTGGCCAGCTCTAAGAAGAGTCTTGGTGATTCCACACTTCTTCCATTTAAGAATTATGGAGGCTACTGTGTTCTTGGGGACCTGCAATGCTGCAGACATTTGTTGGTGCCCTTCCCCAGATCTATGCCTCGACACAATCCTGTCTCTGAGCTCTACGGACAATTCCTTCAACCTTATGGCTAGGTTTTTGTTCTGACATGTTCTGTCAACTGTGGGACCTTATATAGACAGGTGTGTGCCTTTCAACATCATGTCCAATCAATTGAAATGACCATAGGTGTACTCCAATCACATTGTAGAAACATCTCAAAGATGATCAATGGAAACAGGATACACCTGAGCTCAATTTCTAGCCTCATAGCAAAGGGTCTGTATACTTATGTAAATAAGGTATCTGTTTTTTGTTTTTAACGAATTTGCTAAAATGTCTAAAAACCTGTTTTCGCTTTGTCATTATGGTGAATTGTGTGTAGATTGATGAGGAAATATTTGAATTTAATCCATTTCAGAATAAAACAAATGTGGAAAAAGTCAAGGGGTCCGAATACTTTCCGAATGCACTGTACTACTACTTTCCGAATGCACTGTACTATCACCACCGGTCCTATCCAAATAGTCTATCACTACTGGTACTGCTCAGCAGTAGCTGATGCATCTTTAAAATGCACAGTGACAGTGACATGATGATCTAAAACCTAGGCCTACAATATCGAGCTGAAGCTTATGTCTAACAATATATGCCGGTAAGCCATGAGAGAAGAATAGATGTTGACCTGGTAAGAAGAAATATACCGCAAAGATGACCAGAATGATGGAAATGACCCAGTATGTTTAGCCGGTGGCAAACTGATGCCATCCGAGTAGCACAAGATACCACGCTGCTCGACTGCTGAACAGTTCATGTCGCGGCCCACAGCATTTGAGCCAGCACGATGGTGGTAGATATGAGTCATGCTCAGTTAAATTACTGTTGCAGAGTGAGCTGCATCAGGGTATAAGATGCCTGCATACGGACAACGTACAAGCATGCACGATAACGTGCGTTAACTTGCTTACAACAATCCTAAAATATAGTACAATACTAAAATATTTCCTAACCTGATACTTCATAATCACTTGAGCGGGAATGAATGATGAAAGAACTAATTCATAGATAACTGCAAGATTGCATTTTCCTCTAAGCGGCAATCTGGAATAAACCAATAACGATTATCCCACCACTGTTAGATAACTAGCTGGGGAGAAGTCTGAGAAAGTGACCACATGATGCAAAAGACAGCTATGGATGACAGTAAAACCCGATAATGCATTAGTAAATAAGACAGTACTAATTAATCCACAAAAGGGTAAATTGATCGCACCAACCATACATCACAAATAAATACACAATTAATACACACAAGAACATAAACAATAAAAAGCTGGATATTGTCAATGAATGTAAAACTAAGTGTTCATGTTAAAAAGCCTCATAGCATCTGGTAAAGGATCTGCGAAAACCTTGGTTTTGCACCTGGATAAAATGAATCGGTCTGCCATCGTACTGCGATGCTCCAAGCAGATGCTGTGGAAGGCGTGGCTAGTGTTTGCCTCTATGACACCACAACCTCACCGTGTGCTCTTGGTAATAGCAATGACAGCAGACATGCCATAACAACTATGTGCAGAAGATACAAGACATAACAGCCAATGCATGAATTAGCATGAGCATTGACCTCGGCAAGGAGCCTAAACATGCACATACTCCTGCAATGGAATATCGGCAGTCCTGCCATAATGCAATACTGTGTGCACATAATGAGGTAAAGAATATCAGCTAACACCTGAATGTGTGAGCATTATCTACAGCATTAAGAGTTGCAGCATAAAAACACACAATATAACTAGTATGTACGACAAGAAGATAAAATGCCAACAGAAGATTAGCATACAATACAATAGTCTAAACAAAACTGTCAATAGAATAATACTATTAGAATGCAAGATGGATTGATAGGGAGGGACTAACTATGTAAAATGCATGACACATGATTATAAACATTGCTAATAATCAAAGCCTAAACATACTGCTACCGATAAGGATGAAGCAAATAAAACTACATTGACTGAAATTACACTGTAAAATGTATGCTAATAATGAACTAGCAGATACTCTGATTTGCTCTGAGCAGAAAAGGAACAAAAGTGTAGTTATACAAGCACATTAATCCAGACCAGTCTGCACATTAAGTTGAATGTATTTCTAGGTTAAACAGTGTAATGGATCAGCACCATCTCCTTGCTCATGATCAGAAAACATTTCCTACCCACTGTATATCGACACATAGGCCTGTATAGCTAACCTAGCATAGGCTACTTCCTAGGAATGATTCTCCGTGATCACCGAGTGCATGACATTGGGAACGGACAAAGTGTACAATAGGCTACTCCCGAGACTAATTATACTTAGCTAGCTAGTTTGTAGCAGCTATTGACTGACAACTGTAGAGCAGAACATGGTTGATCCTTGCAATCAATGACATCTCCGCAGCAGCCAAGCTAGCAAGCATTCGCAAAGAAAGTTCCTGTAAAACAGCAAGCATAGCGAAAAACAGCTAGTTACAGCAGCAACGCAATGGCAGCATGCATGTTGATGACGTTCGGCATCGAGGAAGCATGTGTAGAACTGGTCAACTTAAATAGACTACATGTAAGAAGGGTGTGATTCTAACTGGTGCAAAATCCACTGATGCGATCAGCTAATGGCACCAGACTCAGGTTTCCCTTCTGAACCGGCTACATTTAATTAATGCCTACAAAAACACTACAATTTTTGCTAAAAAAAAATTGTTTTTTAATTTGCATATACCCCGGCCATTCCCCTCCCTAGGTCTGTGGCGGTCATGATTTTGTCAGCCGTTAACTGTCATGAAAATAACTGCCAGTCTCACTGTAATTTAATAAACAAGTTTAGCATCTCTGGGCTTCCACGCATAGCCTACAAGCCACTGATGCAGACCTTTGGAACATCTACATTTCAAAAAAGTCTAATAAATCCATTTAATATAGCCTACACCGTCACAATCAATTCATTATTTATTTTAAAGAATTATGATATTATGATATGAAGAAAATGTAGCCTATTTCAGATGAACAGAAAAGCATATTCTTGAGCCATCCTTATGTTAGGCCCTGATCTGGCTATGCCATATGGCTATGGGCTACACTAGTTCATTTAGCAGACATGATTTTCTTATAATTACATTGGCATTATTTTATGTTATTTTATAGTAAGACGAAAACAATTGAACATAGCTGAATAAAATAGAAAGGATATTTTTCCCAAACGATTTCCGAGGGTGTGTGCACATGCAGCTAGCTATTCTGTGTTGAGTGGTTACCAAGTGATATTTTGAAACATGTCCTCCTATATGGTTAATTTAGAGTTATTTATGGAGCTTTAGTTACGATACAACTTTTAGGCTATATGTTTTGATTCCCACGGGGGACCAGAACGAAAAAGTATTCAAATGTATGCACTCCCTACTGTAAGTCGCTCTGGATAAGAGCGTCTGCTAAATGACTCAAATGCAAATGTAATACATTCTAAGGCTGCATGATGGGACTCTAATGATGATTTGAAAAAACTTGCATGAAAGGCATGTGCTCTGCTCTGTTTCTTGCGCAGGTTGCACACACTTCATCAGTCCCTAATTCACAATTTGACAAGCACTTGAAAACAGAGCTGTGAATGGACACTATTCAAAATAGGAATCCTCTTTTAAATAGCGACCATTAGTGACCTGTCAAAAGTCTGTTTTCACATGCGCAAGGACTGGGCTTATAATGGGTTTACATGGTTCACTAGGCTCTGTAGGCTATGGGCTCTCCAAAACTGTTACAGGGGTCCTAGGCCTATAAGATACGCTTAGAGTTATTTGGCCACATTAGTTGTTATACAAACCTTATCAAAACATACTGTATATGCCTATGGGCTAGGCTATATGATGCATGCGACTAGGATTTGAAAAAGTCTACTGCACTGTTTCTTGCCTTGGGCAACGTTGGGCATCGTTCACATTTGATGTTACTCTCACCCATCAAACGATTCTCAATTGAATCTTGTCTTTACATATACTAAATAATATACAGTACGAGTAACAAGTTTGGACACAACTACTCATTCAAAGGTTTTTCTTTATTTTTACTATTTTCTACATTGTAGAATAATGGTGAAGATATCAAAACTATAAAATAACACATATGGAATCATGTAGTAACCAAAAAAGTGTTAAACATATCAAAATATACTTTATATTTGAGATTCTTCAAAGTAGCCACCCTTTGCCTTGATCACAGCTTTGCACACTCTTGGCATTCTCTCAACCAGCTTCATGAGGTAGTCACCTGGAATTTATTTCAATTAACAGGTGTGCCTTGATAAAAGTAAATTTGTGGAATTTCCTTCCTTCTGAATGCGTTTGAGCCAATCAGTTGTGTTGTGACAAGGTAAGGGTGGTATACAGAAGATAGCCCTATTTGGTAAAAAGACTAAGTCCATATTTTGGCAAGAACAGCTCAAATAAGCAAAGAGAAACGACAGTCCATCATTACTTTAAGACATGAAGATCAGTCAATACGTAATATTTCAAGAACTTTTAAAGTTTCTTCAAGTGCAGTCGCAAAAACGATCAAGCGCCATGATGAAACTGGCTCTCATGAGGACCGCCACAGGAAAGGAAATCTAATTTTATTGGTCACATACTCATGGTTAGCAGATACGAGTGTAGCAAAATGCTTGTGCTTCTAGTTCCGACAATGCAGTAATCTAACAAATTCACAACAACTACCTTATATACACAAATGTAAAGTGATGAATAAGAATATGTACATATAAATATATGGATGAGCGATGGCCGTGCAGCATAGGCGAGATGCAGTAGATGGTATAGAATACAGTATATACCTATGAGATGAGTAATATAAATTTTAAACATTATTAAAGTGCCGTTGTTTAAAGTGACTAGTGATACCTTTACTAAGTCCATTTATTAAAGTGACCAGAGATTTGAGTCTGTATGTCGGCAGCAGCCTCTCTATGTTAGTGATGGCTGTTTAACAGTCTGATGGCCTTGAGATAGAAGCTGTTTTTCAGTCTCTCGGTCCCAGTTTTGATGCACCTGTACTGACCTCGCCTTATGGATGATAGCAGGGTGAACAGGCAGTGGCTCGGGTGGTTGTTGTCCTTGATGATCTTTTTGGCCTTCCTGTGACATTGGGTGCTGTAGATGTCCTGGAGGGCAGGTAGTTTGCCCGGTGATGCGTTGTGCAGACTGCACTACCCTCTGGAGAGCCTTGCGGTTGAGGGCGGTGCAGTTGCCGTACCAGGCGGTGATACAGCCCGACAGGATGCTCTCGATTGTACATCTGTAAAATGTTGTGAGTGTTTTAGGTGACAAGCCAAATTTCTTCAGCCTCCTGAGGTTGAAGAGGGGCTGTGGCGCCTTATTCACCATAATGTCTGTGTGGGTGTACCATTTCAGTTTGTCTGTGATGTGTACGCCGAGGAACTTAAAACTTTCCACCTTCTCCACTACTGTCCTATATATGTGGTTGGGGGGTTCTCCCTCTGCTGTTTCCTGAAGTCCATGATCATCTCCTTTGTTTTGTTGACGTTGAGTGAGAGGTTATTTTCCTGACACCACACTCCGGGGGCCCTCACCTCCTCCCTGTAGGCCGTCTCATCGTTGTTGGTAATCAAGCCTACCACTGTAGTGTCGCCTGCAAACCTGATGATTGAATTGGAAACGTGCATGGCCACGCAGTCATGGGTGAACAGGGAGTACAGTAGAGGGCTGAGAATGCACCCTTGTGGGGCCCCAGTGTTGAGGATCAGCGGGGTGGAGATGTTTCCTACCTTCACCATCTAGGGGCGGCCCGTCAGAAAGTCCAGGACCCAGTTGCACAGGGCAGGGTCGAGCTTAATGACGAGTTTGGAGGGTAGTATGGTGTTAAATGCTGAGCTGTAGTCAATGAACAGCATTCTTACATAGGTATTCCTCTTGTCCAGATGGGATAGGGAAGTGTGCAGTGTGATGGCGATAGCATCGTTAGTGGACCTATTGGGGCGGTAAACAAATTGGAGTGGGTTTAGGGTATCAGGTAGGGTGGACGGGATATGATCTTTGACTAGTCTCTCAAAGCACTTCATGATGACAGAAGTGAGTGCAACGGTCCGATAGTCATTTAGTTCAGTTACCTTAGCTTTCTTGGGAACAGGAACAATGGTGGCCATCTTGAAGCATGTGGGGACAGCAGACTAGGATAGGGATTGATGGAATATGTCCGTAAACACACCAGCCAGCTGGTCTGCGCATGCTCTGAGGACGCGGCTAGGGATGCAGCCTTAGGATGTATGGTTTCCAGTTTACATAGAGTCCAGTGAAGTTCTTTCAGGGCCGACGAGGTATCTACATCTCAGACTGCAGCCCAAATAAATGCTTCACAGAGTTGAAGTAACAGACACATCTCAACATCAACTGTTCAGAGGAGACTGTGTGAATCAGGCATTCAGGGTTGAATTACTGCAAAGAAACCACTACTAAAGGACACCAATAAAAAGAAGAGACTTGCTTTAGCCAAGAAACATGAGCAATGGACATTAGACCGGTGGAAATCTGTCCTTTGGACTGTTGTGTCCAAATTGTTTATTTTTGGTTCCAACCGCCGTGTCTTTGTGATGCGCAGAGTAGGTGAACAGATGATCTCCGCATGTGTGGTTCCCACCATGAAGCATGGAGGAGGAGGTGTGATGGTGTGGGGGTGCTTTGCTGGTGACACTGTCAATGATTTATTTAGAATGCAAGGCACACTTAATTAACCAGCATGGCTACTAAAGCATTCTGCAGAAATATGCCATCACATCTGGTTTGCCCTTGGTGGGACTATCATTTGTTTTTCACCTCCAGGCTGTGTAAGGGTTATTTGACTAAGAAAGAGAGTGATGGAGTGCTGCATCAGACCTGGACTCCACAATCACCCGACCTCAACCCAATTGAGATGGTTTGGGATGAGTTGGACCGTATAGTGAAGGAAAAGCAGCCAACTAGTGCTCAGCATATTTGGGAACTCCTTCAAGACTGTTGGAAAAGCATTCCAGGTGAAGCTGGTTGAGAGAATGCCAAGAGTGTGCAAAGCTGTCATCAAGGCAAAGGGTGGCTACTTTGAACAATGTAAAATATATATTTTTTAATGTATTTGTTTAACACTTTTTTGGTTACTACATGATTCCATGTGTTATTTCATAGTTTTGATGTCTTCACTATTATTCTAAAATGTAGAAAATAGTAAAGAATTATGAAAAACCCTTGAATGAGAAGGTGTGTCCAAACCTTTGACTGGTACGGTACAGTGGGGGGAAAAAGTATTTAGTCAGCCACCAATTGTGCAAGTTCTCCCACTTAAAAAGATGAGAGAGGCCTGTAATTTTCATCATAGGTACACTTCAACTATGACAGACAAAATGAGAAAAAAAAAAAAATCCTATCACATTGTAGGATTTTTAATGAATTTATTTGCAAATTATGGTGGAAAATAAGTATTTGGGCACCTACAAACAAGCAAGATTTCTGGCTCTCACAGACCTGTAACTTCTTCTTTAAGAGGCTCCTCTGTCCTCCACTCGTTACCTGTATTAATGGCACCTGTTTGAACTTGTTATCAGTATAAAAGACACCTGTCCACAACCTCAAACAGTCACACTCCAAACTCCACTATGGCCAAGACCAAAGAGCTGTCAAAGGACACCAGAAACAAAATTGTAGACCTGCACCAGGCTGGGAAGACTGAATGTGTGAAATTTGTTTTGATTTAGAATTGGCCATTATCATGCACCTGTTAGAACAGGGGCAGTGGAAAAAAATACTGTATGCACTTGAATAGTGCATGGAGGACACTTTTTACGCAGTTCATTTTCATGCCAGCCATGTAGTCTACTCCAGTTGTAAAGAGAAGCAATGTGTTTGATATTAGGAAATTTGAGAAATAAATATAGTAAACCTACAGTATATAAAGCTCGTGCAATTGCACAGCATAGCCTAAATAAATGTTGTTCAACATGGGCTTACAGGAACACTTATTTTATTCCATGCATCAACCGGCTATGAGGAGCTGGGTCACGGTGCGAAACAGTTGATCCTATTCCACTCAAACTCTGAAATCAGGTGCTCTCATGAAGTGTTCGTTTTGATTTTCGATTGCATTTGCGTTGATGTCAGTGAGCAAGTTTGGTAGGCTACTAATGACTATCATCGGCAACAGAGCGCAGTTTTGGAGAAGCCTAGTTACCGTGACTCAATGGTCACATTGAATTTGACTGCATGAATCGTGACTTCTGGTGTGACGGTAATACAGTTACCGTAACAGCCCTACCCTTAACCCATATACAAATTTGTGCCACCACATGCCAAGTATAGAACATATATTGTGTTCCCTACAGACTGTAGAGATGTAGAGAAGAGCAGAAGCTCTAAACTATCTGTTCAGACTCCAGGCCTACCTACCTTCCGACCGACCGACCGACCGACCGACCTACTTACCTACCAACCTACCTACAGTACCTACAGGTTATGGATAATTAGCTCTTTTAGTATTTGTACAGTTTCCTCAAGGAGACAGCTCCCACTTCTATGTCATGCAGCGCGACTCATCTCCTTCGCATAAAGTTGATCAGCCAGGTGATTGTGGCCTGTGGAATGTTATCACACACCTCTTCAATCGCTGTGCGAAGTTGCTGGATATTGGCGGGAACTGGAACATGCTGTTGTACACCGATGATCCAGAGCATCCCAAACATGCTCCATGGGTGACATGTCTGGTGAGTATGCAGGCAGGGAAGGAACTGGGAAATTTTCAACTTCCAGATCCTTGAGACATGGGGTGTGGATTCTTGCTGAAGCATGAGGTGATGGCCACGGGTGAATGGCTAGACAACGGGCCTCAGGCTCTCATCACGGTATATCTGTGCATTCAAATTTCCATCGTTAAAATGCAATTGTGTTGAATTGTCCATAGCTTATGCCTGCCCATACCATAAGCCCACTGCCACCATGGTGCACTGCTATCTGCCCGGTACAGTTGAAACAGGGATTAATCCGTGAAAAGCACACTTCTCCAGCGTGCCAGTGGCCATCGAAGGAAAGCATTTTCCCACTGAAGTCGGTTACGACGTGGAACTGCAGTCAGGTCAAGACCGTGGTGAGGACGAAGAGCACACAGATGAGCTTCTCTGAGACGGTTCTGATAGTTTGTGCAGAAATTCTTAGGTTGTGCAAACCCACAGTTTCATCACCAGTCCGGGTGGCTGGTCTCAGACCATCCAGCAGGTGAAGAAGCCAGATGTGGAAGTCCTGGGCTGGCGTGGTTACACATGGTCTGCGGTTGTGAGTCCGGTTGTATCTACTGCCAAATTCTCTAAAATGGTGCTAGAGGCGGTCAGCATGCCAATTGCATGCTCTCTCAAAACATTTATTATTTTTCCTGTTTTTCTTGATATCCAATTGGTAGTTACAGTCTTGTCCCATCGTTGCAACTCCCGTACGAACTCGGGAGAGGCGAAGGTCGAGAGCCATGCGTCCTCTAAAACACGGCCCTACCAAGCCGCAATACTTCTTGACACAATGCTTGCACACCGCTTGAGGAAACACAGTACAACTGGCGATTAAAGTCAGCGTGCACGCGCCCGGCCCGCCACTAGAGGGCGATGGGACAATGACACCCCGGCCAGCCAAACCCTCCCCTAACCTGGACGACACTGGGCCAATTGCGCGGTGCCTCATGGGTCTCCCGGTCGCGGCCAGCTGCGACACAGCCTGGTATCGAACCCGGGTCTGTAGTGAAGCCTCTAGCACTACGATGCATTTCCATAGACCGCTGCGCCACTCGGGAGGCCCCCGCTTCCTCAAAATTTGTGACATTGTGTTGTGTGACAAAACTGCATATTTTAGAGTGTTATTTTATTGTCCCTAGCACAAGGTGCACCTGTGTAATGGTCATGCTGTTTAATCAGCTTATTGATATGCTACACCTGTCAGGTGGATGGATTGTCTTGGCAGGAGAAATGCTCACGAACAGGGATGTAGACAAAATTTTAGCAAAATAAGCTTTTTGTGCGTATGGAAAAAGTCTGGGATCTTTTATTTCAGCTCATGAAACATTGGACCAACACTTTACATGCTACGTTTATATTTTTGTTCAGTATAGGTGGACTGTGGGTTGGATTTAGCTCCTAGTTGAAATATCTGCAAGCATCTAAAACACAGCACTGACTGTCTTATATT
Organism: Salvelinus namaycush; assembly: GCF_016432855.1. Classification (NCBI taxonomy): domain Eukaryota; kingdom Metazoa; phylum Chordata; class Actinopteri; order Salmoniformes; family Salmonidae; genus Salvelinus; species Salvelinus namaycush. Next base: position 4,928,929 of record NC_052330.1, read on the forward strand.
ACCTCCTCACAACTCACAATTCTAGGGAAAGAGAATGTTTCCGTAATGATACCTGTAATGTTACCCTAAAGTTTGAGGGTCCAGATTGCTTTAGTGTTAAAGTTAGGAGAACATTCCCTTAAAATGTCAAACTGAACATATCTAGAATGTGGTTACAATGTTCTCTAAATATACAACAGTAATGTTGCCCAGGCATCACTCTTGCTCGACTCCATTGAGAACAAAGTCCCAGAGGAGGGAGAAGCTGTCCATTCTTTCCATCCACTTGAGTGCCTCGATTCTCATTTTTCCTGGGGGGCGGGCCTCTTGTCGCATCAGGCAGTTCCCTCTGTGACCAGTTGCTCTCTTCTGCTCAGCTTGTGCTGCCCAGTCAACCTGAGGAGGTAGGGCAGGAGTCAATGACTAATTTTCCCTTCTTTGAGGCAATCGGACAGGCTGCCACCAAATTCGAGGTTGTGTATCCTACTCCTCCCCCGCCTACAAAGTAGACTAGGATGGATGAAATCACCTCTCAGGGTAATTCCACATCCATCCAACAACGTGTACCAGCCTTCCCAGACTGTGTGTCATTGGTGGAGTCTTTCTGGGCAGAGCCACTTAAGTCACCTTCCCCTAACTAACCCCACTTGGATATTTATGGCATGGAGTCGTTGGGATGGTTCAGAACTTCTCCCGTGGAGCCTTTCCTGGCTGAGCACCTCAACCCTAAGACTTTGAGCTCATCTTCCTCTGCCCCCAAACTCGCTCATCTCAACGACCGCTCCACCGCGGCCGTGTATGACAGGATCTACCAATCCACAGCTCAGGCAGCTGCCCTGCTCTCCGTCGACTTGCCTGGTGGCACCGATGACCGGGATAAATTATCGGAGTTTAGCCACCTTGCTGACCATCCCACTTGGGCCCTCAAGTTTACCTCTGAGACTTCTGGGAGGGTCTTGGACACGCAACTGTTGGCCAGAAAGCCCTCTGGCTGATTTATGCAAGGCTGTCTGAATGGACAGATCCCACCAGCTTGTTTGGAGATACAGGCCAAGTTTGAGTCTAAGAAAAAGAAGACTGAGGCACTGGGCTTCCTGTTACCAAGGAAGTGGCACACCAGGAGCTGGGGCTGACAGAACTCCCCGACCACGACAACCAAAGTCTCCTCGGGAGTCCTGCATCAGGTCACACAGGCATGTTTACACACTCCAGAGGTGCAGCACAGGAGCCCCCCACCTCACGACCCATAAACACCACGGTTCCGCCAGTCCCTTCCACGGTTGCCACAGGGCTCCCCACTATCTTGCGTCTCACATGGATCAGTGACACACGTGTGCAGTTTACAATTTGTGGGGTCCCTCTAAGTTTCATGGGAATAGTGCAGTCCACAGGGGAAAGTGTCCTTAGAGGGAAGAACCTGCCCAGGCTTCTTCAGCCTCTATTTCTTAGTCACCAAAAGGGATGTTAACAGTACTTCAACAATCTGAGGGTCGACAGATTTTGAATGCTAACACATCGCATGCTGTTAAATCTCATTCGGCAGAACGAGTAGTTCACCACAGTAGTCCTCAAGGATGCTTATATCCACATCAGAGTTTATCCTGCACACAGGTGATATCTAAGGTTTGCCTTCTAGGGCATAACCTACGGATATCTCACCTCGCCATTCGGTCTGTCCCTGGCCCCATGGATGTTCATGAAGTGTGCCTAAGCCGCCCCAGCCCCCCTAGAGGAGAGAGGCTTAAGAGTCCTGACGTGCAGCAACTAATGGTTGATCTGAAGGACACTCAAGCTCAGGCAGCGGAGCACACAAGCCAGGTGTTGTCGCACCTTCTCACTCTAGGATTCAGGATAAATCATGCCAAAAGCTCGCTCTTACTGACCGAAATCTATTTGGATTGTCTCTGGACTGTAGCCTGTTGAGCAGCCCTCACTGTGGATAGAGTGACGACTTTTTGCCACTGCCTCTCAGTATTTTACCTGACAACATCAGTCATGTACTGGATGTATCTGAGGCATCTTGGGCTCATGGCCTCAATGATTGTGGTTGTTCCGCTTGGCAGCCTCCTCATGAGAGACTTCCAGCATTGGGTGACCTCACTCCGCTTAAACCCATCTCTCCACCAGCACAGATGTGTGCTTCTCTCTGCAAAGTGCATATCGGCACTTCAATGCTGGAGTGACCCATCCCTCTTGATGCAGGGCTGCCCCACTGGGAGAGTTATCATGCACAAAGTAGTGACGACAGAATGCGTCACTACAGGGATCGGGGGCAGTTCACGAAGGGCGTACGGTGAACGGTGTATATTCAGACCCTCTGAGTACTGCCCATATCAACATTCTCAAGCTCTACGCTGTGTTACTAGCCCTCAGGCACTTCCGTCCGTTCCTACAGGTCCAACCTGTCCTAGTCAGGTCAGACAATACGTCTACGGTGGCGTATATCAACTGCCAAGTAGGAACGCACTCCCGTCAACTTCACTCTCTGGCAAGAGACATCTTGCTATGGAGCAGCGAAAACATCTGCTTTCTCGCAGAGCAACACATATGCCAGGCAGACTGATCTCGGGTTCGGATTTACAGTTGTGGGTGAATCCCCTACCATGGGAGTGGGGACATCATCCAGAAGGAGGTGTAGGGGCCTTACGGCAGGGGAGCCACCGATCTGTACGCATTGCAGAACAAGGCACACTATAGCCTGTTCTTCGAGATTCAAAACGCTCCTCTAATCGTGGACACGCTGACCCACAAGTGGCCAGGCGTGTTTCTGTACGCCTTTCCACGTTACTAGCCTTTTCCCTGCCTGTACTGTTGCCTTTTTGGACCCCCTGTGTATGACCTTCTGCCTGCCCTGGACCCAGGTACCTCCCTCTTCCTGTGGTCCTTTACAATAAACCTGCTGCGCCCTGCGCTTGAAACCAGCTCTATGTCTCCCATTGTGTTCCCCTGGCATCAATTATTTTGCACACCTGCACGTTATTATGAGGCACACCTAGACTACATTACCTCACTTATTACCGCCCCTACATCTGGCACTCCCTTAGGATCAATACTGACTGGGGAAGGAACCTGTGTTTATGCAAAGACGCTACTGTTATATTGTCTCGTTCCATGTTTGTTGTTTTATTAAACATTTCACCTGCATCTGCTTCTCGACTCACAGCGTCTTCATTATAATATATAATATTCGTTATAATCGTTATTGCTTTATCTTGGCCAGGTTGCAATATTAAATGAGAACTTGTTCTCACCTTGCTTACCTGGTTAAATAAAGGTGAAATAAATAAATAAATAATACTTTATATTTTAGATTCTTCAAAGTAGCCACCATTTGCCTAAATGACAGCTTTGCACACTCTTGGCATTCTCTCAACCAGCTTCACCTGGAATGATTTTCCAACAGTCTTGAAGGAGTTCCCAAATATGCTGAGCACTAGTTGGCTGCTTTTCCTTCACTCTGTGGTCCAACTCATCCAAAACCATCTCAATTGGGCTGAGGTCGGGTGATTGAGGAGACCAGGTCATCTGATGCAGCAGATGCTTTACGGTGGGAACCACACGTCTCACAAAGACACAGCGATTGGAAACAAAAATCTCCAATTTGGACTCAAGGCCTGATTCACGCGGTCTCCTATGAACAGTTGATGTTGAGATGTGTCTGTTACTTGAACTCTGTGACACATTTATTTGGGATCCACTTTCTGAGGCTGGTAACTCTAATGAACTTATCCTCTGCAGCAGAGGTAACTCTGGGTCTTCCTTTGCTGTGGCGGTCCTCATGAGAACCAGTTTCATCATAGCGCATGATGGTTTTTGCGACTTGACTTAAAGAAACTTGAAAAGTTCTTGAAATAATCCGCATTGACTGACCTTCATGTCTTAAAATAATGATGGAATGTCGTTTCTCTTTGCTTATTTGAGCTGTTCTTGCCATAATATGGACTTGGTCTTTTACCAAATAGGGCTATCTTCTGTATACCATCCCTACCTGATTTGCTCAAATGCATTAAGAAGGAAAGAAACTCCAAAAATTAACTTTAAAGAAGACACACCAGTTAATTGAAATTAATTCCAGGTGACTACCTCATGAAGCTGGTTGAGAGTGTGCCAGGAGTGTGCAAAGCTGTCATCAAGGCAAATGGTGGCTATTTGAAGAATCACAAATATAAAATCTATTTTGATTTGTTTAACATTTTTGTTGATTACTACATGATTCCATATGTGTTATTTCATAGTTGTGATGTGGATGTGGAATGTACAATGTGGAAAATAGTAAATATAAAGAAAAAGCCTGGAATGAGTAGGTGTCCACATTTTTGACTGGTACTGTATATATGGAGATAGTTTGGTGCCTAAAATAAGGGGATAAATACATGTAAAATAAAAGTGTTTCCTGACCTTTCTCAGATATAGGACAAACACTTCAGAACTAACATCCTTTAGACTTTTTTGGGGACTATCTGTTGTTCCATGTAGTTTATATTGGCTAATAGCAGTAATGCCAAATTCAATGTTTCATCCAATATTGTTTTAATCTTTTGGGGGATACCTTAAGAGGGCGTACAATTCTAAATCAAATAGCTAAATAATACTTGATATGACCATCTTAAAACAATTCCATATGTTAGCTTCGACCCCACCCCCCTTCACTTCTCTAGAGGGTAAAGATTCTGTCGTATAAGACGGCCCTGCTGCTTACATTGGCCACGTCCAAGCACGTGGGGACCTTCATGCGCTCTCGGTTCAACCTTCATGTACTCTATGGTTTGGACGTTCCTGCGCCCTCTCTGGCGCACTGTCCTCTGTGAAAATAAAACTATGGGTTACGGTATGTAACCCCGGTTCTCAGAAGGAGATTAGGGAGACATCTCACCAGATTGCCCCTCTTTCACGACTTGTGCAAGAGGTAGTTCTTAGAATGAGAAAACTAGAGCATTGCTGGGTGCTATATATACACGAGGGGCTGAGGAATCACTAGTATGAGATCTTCTGTTGAATCTGACAATTAATCTTGATGGTTGTAAAGTCGTCTCAAATAAAACTGTGAAGGACCTCGGCGTTACTCTGGACCCTGATCTCTCTTTTGACAAGCATATCAAGACTGTTTCAAGGACAGCTTTTTTCCATCTACGTAACGTTGCAAAAATCAGAAACTTTCTGTCCAAAAATTATGCTGAAAAAAGTATCCATGCTTTTGTTACTTCTAGGTTAGACTACTGCAATGCTCTACTTTCCGGCTACCCGGATAAAGCACTAAATAAACTTCAGTTAGTGCTAAATACGGCTGCTAGAATCCTGACTAGAACCAAAACATTTTATCATATTACTCCAGTGCTAGCCTCCCTACACTGGCTTCCTGAAATCAGGCAAGGGCTGATTTCAAGGTTTTACTGCTAACCTACAAAGCATTACATGGGCTTGCTCCTACCTATCTTTACGATTTGGTCCTGCCGTACATACCTACACGTACGCTACGGTCACAAGATGCAGGCCTCCTAATTGTCCCTAGAATTTCTAAGCAAACAGCTGGAGGCAGGGCTTTCTCCTATAGATCTCAATTTTATGGAATGGTCTGCCTACCCATGTGAGAGACGCAGACTCGGTCTCAACTTTTAAGTCTTTACTGAAGACTCATCTCTTCAGTGTGTCATATGATTGAGTGTAGTCTGGCCCAGGAGTGTGAAGGTGAAGGGAAAGGCTCTGGAGCAACGAACCACCCTTGCTGTCTCTGCCTGGCCGGTCCCCTCTCTCCACTGGGATTATCTGCCTCTAACCCTATTACAGGGGCTGAGTAACTGGCTTACTGGTGCTCTTTCATGCCGTCCCTAGGAGGGGTGCGTCACTTGAGTGGGTTGAGTCACTGACGTGATCTTCCTGTCTGGGTTGGCGCCCCCCCTTGGGTTGTGCCGTGGCGGAGATCTTTGTGGGCTATACTCGGCCTTGTCTCAGGATGGTAAGTTGGTGGTTGAAGATATCCCTCTAGTGGTGGGGGCTGTGCTTTGGCAAAGTGGGTGGGGTTATATCCTTCCTGTTTGGCCCTGTCCGGGGGTATCATCGGATGGGGCCACAGTGTCTCCTGACCCCTCCTGTCTCAGCCTCCAGTATTTATGCTGCAGTAGTTAATGTGTCGGGGGGCTAGGGTCAGTTTGTTATATCTGGAGTACTTCTCCTGTCTTATCCGGTGTCCTGTGTGAATTTAAGTATGCTCTCTCTAATTCTCTCTTTCTTTCTCTCTCTCTGAGGACCTGAGCCCTAGGACTATGCCTCAGGACTACCTGGCATGATGACTCCTTGCTGTCCCCAGTCCACCTTGCCTTGTTGCTGCTCCAGTTTCAACTGTTCTGCCTGCAGCTATGGAACCCTGACCTGTTCACCGGACGTGCTACCTGTCCCAGACCTGCTGTTTTCAACTCTCTAGAGACCGCAGGAGTGGTAGATATACTCTTAATGATCAGCTATGAAAAGCCAACTGACATTTACTCCTGAGGTGCTGACTTGCTGCACCCTCGAAAACTACTGTGATTATTATTATTTGACCATGCTGGTCATTTATGAACATTTGAACATCTTGGCCATGTTCTGTTATAATCTCCACCCGGCACAGCCAGAAGAGGACTGGCCACCCCTCATAGCCTGGTTCCTCTCTAGGTTTCTTTCTAGGTTTTGGCCTTTCTAGGGAGTTTTTCCTAGCCACCGTGCTTCTACACCTGCATTGCTTGCTGTTTGGGGTTTTAGGCTGGGTTTCTGTACAGCACTTTGAGATATCAGGTGATGTAAGAAGGGCTATATAAATACATTTGATTTTAAATTTGTAGTACGTATTAGACTCACATGCTACAGTTATCCCAGCCATAAGTCCCTTTCTTCTTTTCATCATGGAACTTGCAATTTGAAAAGTTTCACCTGAAGCCTCCAACTGAAATAAACGTGATTTCATTTATCCATTGTAATAGTGTTTGATAGATGTGTCCATCGCTGGGCTCTGTCAGGCCATTTTGGCATACTATTCCCTACATAGAGGCACTACTTTGGACCAGACAAAAATTGTGCACTATATAAGGAATGGGGTGCCATTTGGGACACAAACACCCAGCTGCAGGAATCAATAGTCTGAAAAGGGCAGGCACACACATGTGAATCTATGGGTTCTCCACCAGTCCTGCATCTTGTGTATGTCCCAAATTGCACCCTATTCCCTATGTAGTGAACGACTTTTAACCAGGGCCCATGAGAAACAGGGTGCCGTTTGGGGGGGGGACCTTATGGGCCTTCACCATACAGTGTAAGGGAAACAGAGCAATCCATCAACGCAGGGCCTGGCTTTCAAACTAAACACACTCTCATTATAGCAGGTCAGCACCCCCCCCTTCCCTCCCCCGAAGAGCTCCTGAATATATGTTTACTATTACAAGTTTACAACTGCTGTTGTCGTGTGGGTGCTCCAGCCTTGTGTAGTTTGGACACCTCCGTGTTGAGTCGGAGACACAATAGAAGCGACAACAGGTTACAAGACATCATCAAATCTGCTCTTAGCTGAGCTCACACTTGTGTGGGTAGACGGTGATGAATATGCGTCCCGAGTTTTCTCTGTGTATTTCACATAGACCAGGTGGGATAGGAAGGCATGACTAAATACATTTCACTAAATATCCATCCATGTAACTCTAATTCAGTCTGCTACCTGATAATGATGGTGAAACAGGTTACATTCATCACACCTTGAGACAGGCTCTTTAGCAAAAACTTAGGTCAAATAAAATAATGATTCAAAGTTGTATTGTCACATGCACATGGTAGAGCAGTAGTAGAATAGTACAGTGAAATGCTACCTTGCGAGCTCTTTCGCAAAAATGACTTGACTAGAATATAGTATATACATATGCAATATAAAACATGATGAAAACTTTTTTTAAAGTGACCAGTGTTCCATGTCTATGTACATAGGGCAACAGCCTCTAAGGTGCAGGGATGAGTAACAGGGTGGTAGTTGGGCCAGTAACAGTGACTAAGTTTAGGGCAGGGTGGAAAACGGCTAGAGACGGCTATTTAACAGTCTGATAGCCTTGAAATAGAAGCTGTTTTTCAGTCTCTCGGTCCCAGCTTTGATGCACCTGTACTGACCTTGCCTTCTGGACGATAGCGGGGTGAACAGGTCGTGGCTCGGGCGGCTGAGGTACTTGATGATCTTCTGTGCCTTCCTGTGACACCGGGCGCTGTAAATGTCCTGAAGGGCAGGCAGTGTGCTACCTGTGACTCGTTGGGCTGAACACACCACCCTCTGAAGAGCCCTGCGGTTGCGGACGGTGCAGTTGCCCTACCTACAGTATTACAGCCTAACAGGATGCTCTCAATGGTGCGTCTGTAAAGTTTGTGAGTTTGTGAAGCACTGCTGTCTTGCAAAAAGTTAAAAGCTGCAAACAACAGATTGACCCTCTGTTTTGAGGAACATTAGCAACAAGCACAATGCTATACTATTCAAAATAAATTCACCAGATTATGTGAGCAGAGCTCCATAAGAATTTGGTAGGAAAGATACTGCTGCAACTTGGTTAATTTAATTTATGAAAAGGCACTGTAGTATAATTAATGTTCAGTAGTCTGAGTGCTTTTCATTGAATCAAATGAATACCTCAGTCAGACTTAGAACCCCTTCTCCCATGAGATGAAGAGACTCCTCAGAAAAGATTAACAGGATGTTGTTTAACAGCATGGGTGCATCCCAAATTGCGCCCTATTCTCTATATAGTGCATTACTTTTGACCTGGGCCCATAGGGCATCCCATAGGGCTCAGGTAAGCATTTGTGCACTATAAAGGGAATAGGGTCCCATTTCGGACGCAAACACAATCTCCCCCAGCCACTCCAACCACTCATCCACCACACATCAGTCCAGGGAGAACAGCCTGCTTTTACAGCTTTGCTTCCAAAACAATGGCGATAAAGCAAACCCCAGCTGCTTGTCTCCATACCCACACAAGATACTTTTCAGTTTACACCCCTAATGGTGGCCATTAGCTCCCCTCTTCACCTCGCATTCCTAAAGCAATGGCCAGGACGCAGTGCTTTACTCATCTATGTGAATGAGAGGCCCCGCGCATTAACAGATCACCCTCAATGATGTTAATCTCCTTATCCTGGAAGTATGACTTAATTTTCAATGGTAAGGAATAATGATGCATTAACAAATACATTTGAAAAAGTACATATGCATACATAAAACCTAACATGCATAGGGATAGACCTACATGTAACTTGTATTTCCTCAGTGCTATTGTATGGGGGATGTGCAGTTGTACCTGAACCTTTGCGACTTGCCTTTGTGAGCACAGAAATTGAAGGAAAGCAAATCGAGTACCCCTGTCTGAGGCTATTCAGAAGGAATCCATCCCAGGATCTTCAATATCAGATAGGCCCCAGAGTCAGAGCTCTGGTATTGATCCTATGCTTCAGCACTTCTCTGTGGGTCTTTTTAGCAGAAGCTTTCAGTCCTAAAACTGTGGAGACAGATTACTCATTACTCATATGGAGTCTGCTAGCCAGTCTCCACTTATGCTTTATGCCATCTTGATATTCAAAAAGCTCACATTTAACCTAGAATCCTTAATGGTGAAACAACCACGTCTATTTGCAATATTACAGCAACAAAGAGAGTTTGACAACAACAAACACTGTTTTTTCCCCTTGGACATCGTTGCAATCGCGATATACACTACATGACCAAAATTATGTGGATAGCTGCTCGTCTCATTCCAAACTCATGGGCATTAATACGGAGTTGGTCCCCCCTTTGCTGCTATTACAGCCTCCACTTTTCTGGGAAGGTTTTCCACTAGATGTTGGAACATTGCTGCAGGGACTTGCTTCCATTCAGGCACAAGAGCATTAGTGAGGTCAAGCACTGATGTTGGGCAATTAGGCCTGGCAGTCTGTGTTCCAATTCATCAAAAAGGTGTTAGATGGGGTTGAGGTCAGGGCTCTGTTCAGGCCAGTCAAGTTCTTCCACATCAATCTCAACAAACCATTTCTGTATGGACCTCGCTTTGTGCACAGGGCCATTGTCATGCTGAAACAGGAAAGGGCCTTGTCCAAACTGTTGCCACAAAGTTGGAAGCACAGAATCGTATAGAATGTCATTGTATGCTGTAGTGTTAAAATGTCCCTTCACTGGAACTAGCCCGAACCATGAAAAACAGCCCCAGGCCATTATTCCTCCTCCACCAAACTTTACCATTGGCACTATGCATTGGGGCAGGTAGGGTTCTCCTGGCATCCTCCAAACCCAGATTTGTCCGCTGCACTGACAGATGGTGAAGCGTGATTCATCACTCTAGAGAACCCACTGCTCCCACTGCTCCAGAGTCTAATGGTGGCAAGCTTTACGTCACTCCAGCTGACGCTGGGCATTGTACATGGTGATCTTAGGCTCTGCCATGGAAACACATTTCATGAAGCTCCCGACGAACAGTTCCTGTGCTAACGTTGCTTCCAGAGGCAGTTTGGAACTCACTAGTGAGTGTTGCAAACGAGGACAGAAGATTTTTACGTACTACGCGCTTCAGCACTCGGCAGTCCCGCTCTGTGTGCCCTACCACTTCTCGGCTGAGCCGTTGTTGCTCCTAGACATTTCCACTTCACAATAACAGCACTTAAAGTTGACCGGGGCAGCTCTAGCAGGGCAGAAATTTGACTATCTGACTTGTTGAAAAAGTGGCATCCTATGATGGTGCCACGTTGAAAGTCACTGAGCTCTTCAGTAAGGCCATTCTACTGCCAATGTTTGTCTATGGAGATTGCCTGGCGGTGTGCTCGATTTTATACAGCTGCCAGCAACGGGTGTGGCTGATATAGCCAAATCCACTAATTTGAAGGGTGTCCGCATATTTTTGTATATATAGTGTATGTTTTTTACCATGCTGCTCAAAGCTTTAATAAATAAATACATTTTAAACATTTAAACAACAACTTTTCAAACAGCTCTTACACTAAAAGGGAATTATCATAATTTTTACAAATGCACAGTATTATATTCCAACCTCATAGTGTGGAAATATATATAAAACACTGCACTGGGTCTATGCTCCAAGCTCAGGATATCATTGATGCTTCTTGGGAAAGTTGTCTTGTTTTTTGAAGTGCGTTTTTGCACCAGGTGTTGTGGTTGTTTTTAAATATTTAGATGTTACACTACATTACTCCTATGGGATGATAGCTTATTGCATTTCTCATGCCACATAACTAAATAGGCTGTTGCTAACAAGCGCTACAGACCTGATGAAAGTAGAGAAAGCCATGAACACAAACATGATGCAACACTTCAAAAAACAGCTAGTAACTCTTTGACAGGTATGATCAAATTGGAAAGTCCATTAATTTGGTTTCCTGTTATTCATGAACACACACACACCTAAACAAAAACACGTCAGCTGTAAATTGTCACATTGGACAAAATGTTCCTGCCAGAGTGTCTGAGTGTGTGAGTGTGTGAGCCACATGTAACCAGCCTAATCTGATGAGAACACTGGGGCCTGAGTTGTCTGTTTTGGTAATGCATTTGAAGCTAGGGCCTGCCACACTACCCTGTGTACTTCCTGCAGAAAATGAAGCTGGTGAGTGTTCTCTCTATCTCTCGCTCGCCCTCTCTTCCCCCTCTCCCTTTCTGCATTTCTAATGTCTCACCACATGAGATTGAATGGGGGGGAAGGTAGAGTAGAGTAGAGTAGTGGATTTTCTGGAGTGCAGATCCAGAGGGGTAAATGATTGCCCTCTAGGGGATGAAAAGAGAGCTAGAAAAGCCTTATAAGAGGTGAATCTGGCAGCGGGCAAAGAATAACTGATGCTAGGGTGGTCTTTAGAGAGAGGCTCCACTGTTCCTTGACACAGTAATCTTTGCTTCGGTCTCTGATAATGTGACTCTATCTCTCAGGGTCGCACAGAGTGATTCTTGGTAGTCTTTTAAACAAGTCTACTTTGAAAAAAATGTATACACCTTACACACATGGTTATGGTCTTAAAAAAAGAAGACACCTGTACCAGATATTGTCACGTTCTGACCTTAGTTCCTTTTTTACGTCTTTATTTTAGTTTGGTCAGGGCGTGAGTTGGGGTGGGCATTCTATGTTGTTTTTTCTATGTTTTGTTCTGTAGGTAATTTTCTATGTGTTTGGCCTAGTATGGTTCTCAATCAGAGGCAGGTGTCAGTCGTTGTCTCTGATTGGGAGCCATATTTAGGTAGCCTGTTTTCCTTTGTGTTTTGTGGGTGGTTGTTTCCTGTTTTGTGTTTGCACCTTTCGGGACTGTTTTAATTTTCGCTTGTATATTTCACGTTGTTATTTTGTATTTTTTAGTGTTCAGTTTTAATAAATTAAAATGGACACTTACCATGCTGCGTATTGGTCTGATATCTCCTACTCCTCGTCTGAAGAAGAGGAAAGTCGTTACAGATATAGAGTTGAAATGTATTACATTTTGAGTTTGCATCCCAATATTACTATTTTTAAACATAACAGAAGACTGAAATTTAACAAAAAAATGATGTTGAATAATTATGAAAATATTAACATTCCACCCATGAGGCCACTACAGGGTGATTTTATCATTTGATTGCAGGAATGGGTTGCTACTGAAAAAAATGAAAGTTGGGTGGTTGGTCGGGAACGTTTAGCAATCCAAAGTTTGCGTGTTCGAATGTCATCATAGACAACTTTTTTAGCTAATTAGCAACTTTGCAACTACTTACTACTTTTTTAGCTACTTTGCAATTACTTAGCATGTTAGCTAACCCTTCCCCTAAAATTAACCCTTTAACCTAACTCTTAACCCTAACCTCAACCGAACTAATGTTAGCAACCTAGCTAACATTAGCATAAGCCATCTAGCCACCTAGCTAACATAAGCAACATATTCTAACAATTGTAATTGGTAACATATCATACGAATTGCAATTTGTAACATACTATACATCCTACAATTCGTATTATATTGTGCGACCGCTATTGCATATGTCACTGTAACTTAACAGTAACCGAAAGGTCACTGGTTTGAATCCCTGTGCCGGCAAGGTGGAAAAATCTGCCGTTCTGCCCTTGAGCAAGGCAGTTAACCCCCAACAACAACTGCACCTCGGGCACCAATGACGTGAAGATCAATTAAGGCAGCCCCCCGTACCTTTCTGATTCAGAGGGATTGAGTTAAATGCAGAAGACACATTTCGGTTGAACGCATTAATTTGTGCAACTGACTAGGTATCCCCTTTCCCTTTCATATCATACTAAATGGATTTTAGTAACATATAATACGTTTTGCTCTGAGACCAGGTTGCAGACCATCACATAAAAAAACTGGAATAACTGTCTTCAAATATGTTGTACACCATGTGAGGTTGGTGGCACCTTAATTGGGGAGAATGGGCTCGTGGTAATGACTGGAGCGGAATTAGTGGAATGATATCAAATACATCAAACACATGGTTTCCAGGTGTTTGATGCCATTCCATTTGGCCATTTCGGTAATTATTATGAGCCATTCTCACCTCAGCAGCCTCCTGTGTTGTATACATCAGATGTCTACAAACACAAAACAAGAGTGAAATACACATTATTGTGGTTACTGCCTAAATAATATACATTACTGAGCTCAGGCGCCACAATGAGTCTCACTAATCCATTCAATATTCTAGACATCTGTTTGGCCAGAGAAAACAACGCAATGCAATAATACTTGTTTTATGGGAGGACTGTATGAAACTGATGCACACTTGTCTTCGACTTTCCCAATGTATCGTCTGCCAATCCCTACCATCAGTGTATATAACATTTTCCTGTCTCGCACACCATGTCCAGACAATATGAAAGCACCGTCCACACCGTCCACCAATGAAATCTCGTGTGGCAGCAAAGGGTTAACAGAATGTCTGGAAGCTGCTGGGCGGAGTGAAGAGCTGTGATTGGCTAATTAAAAATGACGTAACCGATATGAAAGACCAAAGAACTAGCTAAGAAGGCAGTTGGTAACTTTGGGAAGGGGTTGTTTGGTTGAGCGAGAAGTGTTAAGAGTGACACAAGCTAACTAGCAGAGCAAGGAATTACCAGAAAGTGCCTGTGTGTATTTAAAACGCGGCAGTGGCCTTGAAACACACAACGGAACATGGTGCAGCAAACAGAACACAGTGAGACGGAGAGTAGCAGAGAAGCTACAGACACTGAGGAGAGCGAACTGATGGCGTGTAGCCCGGTGCCACTGAAATCATTGAAAGCTGACTGGTGCAAGACAGCAACCGGTCACATCAAAAGACCCATGAATGCATTTATGGTGTGGTCGAAAGTCGAGAGGAGAAAGATCATGGAGCAGTCTCCGGACATGCACAACGCGGAAATCTCCAAAAGACTGGGAAAGCGGTGGAAATTGTTGAAGGACAGTGAAAAGATCCCGTTTATCAGGGAAGCCGAGAGACTCCGGCTACAACACATGGCTGACTACCCTGACTACAAGTACCGACCCAAGAAGAAACCAAAGCTCGACAGTTCCACAAAACCAGCCGCCCAATCACCGGAGAAGATTAACATTAAACCTGTAAAAGCCCCGGGTAAGAAATTCGTTAAATTAAAAACTATGAAGGCGGTGACAACGAGACCGTCTCACGACCCTCGTTATGACTATGTTTTCACCAGTTTTACAACTAGCAAATCTGTAAAAATTGAATATTCTGATGAGGATGACGACGAAGAGGACTACGAGGAGGAAGTGTTCTCTCGGATTAAAATGGAAGAGGACGAGGAACCAATACCGTACAACATCGCCAAGGTGCCCGCGAGCCCCACTCTGAGCTCCACTGCAGAGTCTGAGGGCGCGAGCATGTACGAGGAGTCCCGGAATGCGAACGCAGCTCCTAACAGACTGTTCTACAATTTCAAGAACATTACCAAGCAGAACACAATTTGCCCTGCATCACTCTCACCAGCATCACTCTCACCAGCATCTTCATTCAGGTCGGTCTCCACCTCGTCCAGTTCCAGCGAAGACGCCGATGATTTACTGGTTGACTTCAGTTTAAATCTAGCCTCCAGTGCTCACGGAGTGGAGCTGGGGACCTCGAATTCAGGAAATCTGTCTCTTTCCTTGGTGGATAAGGACTTGGACTCTTTCAGTGAGGGCAGCCTTAGCTCTCACTTTGATTTCCCAGACTATTGCACCCCCGAATTGAGCGAAATGATCGCAGGTGATTGGCTTGACGCTAACTTTTCAGATTTGGTGTTTACCTACTAGCTAGGTACAAAAGGAATCATTATCTGGTAGTAGCGGGAACAGTGTTATGTCAGTTTCCTCTCCAGACCTGTGTGCTACCATGTAGGGAAGGAGGGGGTCCTCAATGAACTGAAACAAATTCGTTACAATGAGGTACTATTGCAAAAAAATAAAACTGTGACATTAATTTGTCACCATGACTGGTTTTATGGATTTCCCTCGGATCTGCAGTGAAACTGCTCTAATTTAAAAGTGGACCACAGTAGACTGACCTATGCATTCCCATCCCACTTGTAACCACTGGTCTGAACACGGCTGGGCTGATCCGAGGCAAAATCTGAGACACTGTTCATTCAGGATGTTTAACTTTTCAAAGGTTTTATGATTTTCTGTATTCCACAACTTTGTTTTAATCAGTTCCGATTCCCTCCTGTTATGGAAATACTGTAAGTAGTAGGCTAAATCCGCAGGAAGCAGCATTTTGATACATAACCAACATACCTCATCTTTGGAAAAAATATATATTTTCTGGCATATTTTTGTACAGTTAAACGAAGGGAATGTTCATACTGTGCTTTCAATTGTTGTTGTTTTTAAATGTTTTTTTCAGGCACTTGTACCCGGTTTCATTTAGCATGCAAGGGTTGAAAAGATGTCACGTTGCATTGACATGCCTTGCAATTATTTTAATCTATGGTATATGTACAGAAGTAGAGCATATTTTGGGTGTTTCAATTGGAATTGGGGACGGTAGACCTCATTGCTGGTACTAGATTTAAGATTGTACATGTTCTGTAAAATAGTAAAATTAGGAGTTTATGTATATGTGTGAATGGGTCCCAAATAGCAGGTATGAAACTGGATTTTCTTTGTATTTTATCTTATTGGCACACTTTTTTTTCTCTTATTTTGTGCAATATAGGCTACTCTTAAATGGACTGTCCACGTTTTTTTTGTAGCAAATGAAATGCGTTACTTGTCGTCATGCTGAAGTCTGTATCTTGACTAAACTGAATAAATCAGCTGGAACTGATTCAACTGAATGTCCATGTTTTTTAATGGGGACATTATTGATAAAAATATGATTGGATGTTTTAGGGCTTATTTGGCAAGGCCAACTCTTCAGCTTGTTTAAATTACATCAAATAGCCTGTCATTGTCTCATTACTTTTCAGTGTGTGCGTTATTGGCATTTATTGAGACCTTGGCATCCTTGAGAAATGCACTGATATCACACCTTACATGCAGTGATTTGTTCAACTTTAGCATTACTTTCTTTTACCCAATACTGCGCAAATGTCAACACCCTCTTCCAATTCTAGGCCTACAGGCTATTGTAGTATATTTTACTTTTACTGTGTTAAGACTGAATTACAAAGGTTATCAGACATCTTACAGGATCTGTGCCTGCTCATGAACAAATAAACTATTTTAAGTGTATTCCCACTTATGGTTTTGCAGGATGTTAAACTTTGCTCCTGATAATATTCAACTACATGAAGCCAAAGAAGTACAGTAGTCATCTCAAGACTTATTGGTGAGTCAAAATACTCAGGTCCCAACACCTCTCCTGCATTGGTCTGATCTCACCCTGACCAATGGCACCCTATTCACTATATAGTGCACTACTTTTGACCAAAGCCCTATGAGGAGTGGTGTAGGGAATAGGGTCCCATTTGGGACCTGGACAATGTCTTCACTGGTGCTGTAAGATCAATTGTATTCTGAATTAGCGCTCTCTGTCACCTTTAGGAGCAAAGCCCACTTCAAAACATTTAGATAATATGGGTCTAACTTTCACTCTTCCACCACTGTTAATGCTGTACCACTATCACTTGTTTTGAGACAGACAACTGGTAGGCTACAACTTGCATCCACACAGCCATTTAAATAGGCTCATTGGTATCTTTATTGGATAGAGGTTTATCAACTCAATCATCTAATATTCCTCACCTAGCTCGTCTCCTGTGGTGATATGTAAACATTGACAGCTATGGTCTGTTTGCTTTTACCAGATAGACAGTGACACCATTCACCCCATAAAGTGTTTGCCTTAATTATACCGTTGCCTACCAGCTAAGCCACCACGATTTACATTTACCATGACTAGCAGAACAATTCCATCCCCACATACACTCAGCCAAAGTTGTATGTTCATAGAAGAAATTAGTGTGTATGGGGTTGTGTGGCTTACCATTTATAAATGTAGTACATGATTGCCATATTTTGATGGCATTTTCATCTATGGGGGACTGTAAAGACACAGGACATGCTCCTGTTGGCACCCTATTCCCTATTTAGTGCACTACTTTTGACCTGGGCCCATATAACGCTGGTAAAATGTAGTGCACTACATAAGGAACAGGGTGCCATTTCGGAAACATCCATTGACTTTGATTTGTCCCACACCAACAGAACATGATGATTTGAAAATATCATTTAATCTTCTTGTGGTGTGACTGTGGCCGCGTCGTAACAGAATATAGTCTCATGGATGGGATAACGAGTTGATCAATATCTGTTATGACCTGTATTATATTCATAATCCAATTCAGTTAGGCCTAACAATACTCTACCAACCGACACTCTGGGATGCCTGAGTTTCAAACCAAGACAAAGAATCCATACATTGGATTGTGGAACACAGGTCCCTGTCTAGAGTGGGCCATACATATTAGTTGTAAAACAGCCTACCAGCCCTTGGTCGTTATTCATTAGTGCACACCGTAGCAAAACGTTTCGCAAAAGGAAAACGTATGTTTCTTAGTCCCTCCCTGTTTGTCTGTTTTTTGAGTATGACTCCACTCCCTCCTTCCTTTGCCGAATATGTCCATCTGTAGAAAGAAAGTTACAATCTGGCCTGCTGCCAAGATGCATCGGTTTGAATATTCATTCCCTGTTCTTTTTGTGGAGAGCAGTGCTGTATGTCACCATTCAGTGTACTCAAAGATCCTTGCTGTAAATAAAGCACTATATTAACTGTTTTTATTGCTTTACAATTTGCAATGCTTGTAAATGAGGAAGCTTGTTGATATGTCTCCTCTAACGGCTTTCTCCTTTCTGGTACGAAGCAAAAGAAGTAAAGACGAATAGGTTTAACAGTAGAGGATAATACTTCCAAGCTTTTTATAATATCACCTCCTTCCATGTGGCTATCCTTAGAACCACTGACAAAGGGAATGTCATTTTCATTTAGGCCATAGAAATTCATTTAAAATGTAATACACGCCCAATTCCACTGTGTTCACAAAGCAAGACAAACATTGTAATTCCCATTATCGGTCTCCCCCTGCTCACCATTCTCTAGGTTGCCCTGACAGAGCATGTGGCACTACCGCTCCCCAGTTGTATCAGCGCTCCGTGTGACTCCCAAATGGCACCCTATTCCCTATATAGAGGTAATCCAGTGCCATTTGGGACCCAAGCAGTGTTAGTGGCTCTAATTTGAAAGTCGATCTGGTGCTGTGGCTCACTGCATGATTAGCACAGGAAGCTGAGTGTGCTACAGGGGTTAATTATGATGAATGCAAAGATCAGGCCTTTAGGGGTCTTAGTCCTTAAAATGAAGTGAACTCTTTCTCCAACCACACCAATGTTACATCCCAAATGGCATCCTGTTCCCTTTATAGTGCACTACTTTTGACCAAAGCAGTAGGTTATTATAAAGGGAATAAGGTGCTGTTTTAAGGGAATAGGGTGCCGTTTGGGACGCAACCAAATGTGCCATCCAGATTCCAGGTTCTAAATTAGGTTCTTTCCTCAATGTGTGATTGTCTTGATTACTAGACTGTGTTTAATTCATAATCTTAGTCTGTGTTTAATAGCATAATCTCTTCCGGTTAAGATGTCTATGCTTGTCAGACACATCTAATATGGCTCAGATGAAATGTGCCCCCTTTGGTCTTCCTCTTAACTCTGTCATTGGCTGAATCCCAAATAATATCCTTTTCCCTAGTGCTCTACTCAAAAGTAGTGCACGATGTACAGTGGCAAGAAAAAGTATGTGAACCCTTTGGAAATACCTGGTTTCATAAATTGGTCAGAAAATTTGATCTTCATCTAGGTCACAACAACAGTCTGCATAAACTAATAGCACACAAACAATTATACGTTTTCATGTCTTTATTGAACACACTGTGTAAACATTCACAGTGCAGGGTGGGAAAAGTATGTTAACCTTTGGATTTAATAACTGGTTTACCCTCCTTTGGCAGCAACAACCTCGACCAAACGTTTTCTGTAGTTGCGGCTCAGACCTGCACAACGGTCAGGAGGAATTTTGGACCATTCCTCTTTACAAAACTGTTTCAGTTTAGCAATATTCTCAGGATGTCTGGTGTGAACCGCTCTCGAGGTCATGCCACAGCATCTCAATCGGGTTGAGGTCAGGACTCTGACTGAGCCTCTCCAGAAGGCGTATTTTCTTCTGTTGTTGATTTACTTCTGTATTTTGGGTTGTTGTCCTGTTGCGTCAACCAACTTCTGTTGAGCTTCAATTGGCGGACAGATAGTCTAACATTCTCCTGCAAAATGTCTTGATAAACTTGGGAATTCATTTTTCCATCAACGATAGCAAGCTGTCCAGGCCCTGAGGCAGCCCCAAACCATATTCTTTTTTATTTCACCTTTATTTAACCAGGTAAGCTAGTTGAGAACAAGTTCTCATTTACAACTGCGACCTGGCCAAGATAAAGCAAAGCAGTGCGACACAAACCACACAGAGTTACACATGGAATAAACAAGCGTACAGTCAATAACACAATAGAAAAAAAAGAAAGTCTATATACAGTGTGTGCAAATGGCGTGAGCAGGTAAGGCAATAAATAGGCTACATTAGCAAAGTAATTACAATTTAGCAAATTAACACTGGAGTGTTAGATGAGCAGGTTGTGATGTGCAAGTAGAAATACTGGTGTGCAAAAAAGCAGAAAAGTAAATAAAAGCAATATGGGGATGAGGTAGGTAGATTGGGTGGGCTATTTATAGATGTGCTATGTACAGCGATCGGTTAGCTGCTCAGATAGCTGATGTTTGAAGTTAGTGAGGGAAATATGTCTCCAGCCATGATGCTCCCTCCACCATACTTTACAGTTGGGATGAGGTTTTGATGTTGGTGTGCTGTGCCTTTTTTTCTCCTCACATAGTGTTGTGTTCCTTCCAAACAACTCAACTGTAGTTTCATCTGTCCACAGAATATTTTGCCAGTAGCGCTGTGGAACATCCAGGTGCGCTTTTGCAAACTTCAGACATGCAGCAATGTTTTTTTTGGACAGAAGTGGCTTCTTTCGTGGTGTCCTCCCATGAACACCATTCTTGTTTAGTGTTTCACGTATCGTAGACTCGTCAACAGAGATGTTAGCATGTTCCAGAGATTTCTGTAAGTCTTTAGCTGACACTCTAGGATTCTTCTTAACCTCATTGAGCATTCTGCGCTGTGCTCTTGCAGTCATCTTTGCAGGACGGCCACTCCTAGGGAGAGTAGCAACAGTGTTGAACTTTCTCAATTTATAGACAATTTGTCTTACCGTGGACTGATGAACACCAAGGCTTTTAGAGATACTTTTGTAACCCTTTCCAGCTTTATGCAAATCAACAATTCTTAATCTTAGGTCTTCTGCGATCTCTTTGGTTCGAGGCATGGTTCACATCCGGCAATGCTTCTTGTGAATAACAAATTCACATTTTGTGAGTGTTTTTTATAGGGCAAGGCAGCTCTAACCAACATCTCCAAACTAGTCTCATTGATTGGACTCCAGGTTAGCTGACTCCTGACTCCAATTAGCTTTTGCAGAAGTCATTAGCCTAGGTTTTCACATACTTTTCCCAACCTACACTGTGAATGTTTAAATGATGTATTTAATATAGACAAGAAAAATACAATAATTTGTGTGTTATTATTTTAAGCACACTATGTTTGTCTATTGTTGTGACTTAGATGAAGATCAGATCAAATGTGATGACCAATTTATGCAGAAATCCAGGTAATTCCAAAAGGTTCACATACTTTTCTTGCCACTGTAGGTAAAGGGTGCCATTTCGGACACAGTCATTAAAGAGAAGTTGACCTGAGGAATGACCATTAGAACTGTTCTATTATGTATGATGTTGTAGTAGTAGGTAGTATGATGTCAATACTATGTTTAGGCATTTTTTCTCTCCATCAAATCACTGTTGTTGTTGTAACACAGGATATAAGGACATTAAGTGACATTATTTAAATTGCTTTGGAAGTCTTTCAAAGTCAGGGGGTAATGTATAAAGAGTGAGGATAGATCATTAACAAGGTGTGATGTGAGATGTTATGTTGGTGCTTTTCTATTTATCTATTTCTATGTTCTATGCTTGTGCTTTTCAATTTCTGTGTTCATGCAATTATGAATCTGCAATTTGGCAGTACGACCGGACCCTTGTTCTGAGAACGATATCTCAGAACGATGTCTCAGCCTAGAGGTAAACAATAGTTCATTTAAGATTGACTTTGAGAGTCCCTGTGTAAGAATTTCCACATCAAAGGGTTTTAGAAGTAGATGAATAATTAGTTAGTTAATAATGTACATGAACTCAGGAAAAAAAAAAGAAACGTCCTCTCACTGTCAACTGCGTTTATTTTCAGCAAACTTAACATGTGTAAATATTTGTATGAAAATAACAAGTTTCAACAACTGAGACAAACTGAACAAGTTCCACAGACATGTGACTAACAGAAATAGAATAATGTGTCCCTGAACAAAGGGGGGGTCAAAATCAAAAGTAACAGTCAGTATCTGGTGTGGCCACCAGCTGCATTAAGTACTGCAGTGCATCTCCTCCTCATTGACTGTACCAAATTTGCCAGTTCTTGCTGTGAGATGTTACCCCACTCTTCCAAGGCACCTGCAAGTTCCCAGACATTTCTGGGGGGAATGGCCCTAGCCCTCACCCTCTGATCCAACAGGTCCCAGATGTGCTCAATGGATTGAGATCCGGGCTCTTCGCTGGCCATGGCAGAACACTGACATTCCTGTCTTGCAGGAAATCACTCACAGAACCAGCAGTATGGCTGGTGGCATTGTCATGCTGGAGGGTCATGTCAGGATGAGCCTGCAGGAAGGATACCACATGAAGGAGGAGGATGTCTTCCCTGTAACGGACAGCGTTGAGATTGCCTGCAATGACAACAAGCTCAGTCCGATGATGCTGTGACACACCGCCACAAACCATGAAGGACGCGCTCCAGAGTATAGGCCTCAGTGTATTCGCTCATTCCTTCGACGATAAACGTGAATCCGACCATTACCCCTGGTGAGACAAAACCATGACTCGTCAGTGAAGAGCACTTTTTGTCAGTCCTGTCTGGTCCAGCGACGGTGGGTTTGTGCCCATAGGCACTGATGGAGGGATTGTGCGTTCCTGGTGTAACTCGGGCAGTTGGTGTTGCCATCCTGTACCTGTCCAGCAGGTGTGATGTTTGGATGTACCGATGCTGTGCAGGTGTTGTTACACGTGGTCTGCCACTGCGAGGACGATCAGCTGTCCGTCTTGTCTCCCTGTAGCGCTGTCTTAGGCGTCTCACAGTACGGACATTGCAATTTATTGCCCTGGCCACATCTGCAGACATGCCCCCTTGCAGCATGCCCAAGGCACGTTCACGCAGATGAGCAGGGACCCTGGGCATCTATCTTTTGGTGTTTTTCAGAGTCAGTAGAAAGGCCTCTTTAGTGTCCTAATTTTTCATAACTGTGACCTTCATTGCCTACCGTCTGTAAGCTGTTAGTGTCTTAACGACCGTTCCACAGGTGCATGTTAATTAATTGTTTATGGTTTATTGAACAAGCATGGGAAACAATGTTTAAACCCTTTACAATGAAGATCTGTGAAGTTATTTTGATTTTTACCAATTATCTTTGAAAGACAGCATCCTGAAAAAGGGACGTTTCTTTTTTTGCTGAGTTTATATTCAGCATACTGTATGTGGACCATGATGGGAATTTAACTTTCAAACCCTTGATATTGCCAACCCTATCTTCCTTTCTTCCCTTCATCACTTGTGTTTGGTTCAAATTCGGTTTTAATGGTTATATGCACATATTCAGCATACTATGTGGCAAATGGGGGGAAGAACATACAAACCTTGCTGATGCCAACACCATCTTCCCTTTGTGTTTGGTTCAAATGAGGTATGTGGTGGTAGATTTTGTTTTTGTAAACTCTTGCCATGCAGCACTAAAACTCTAAGCAGATTTGCCCGATCGGTGTCTGCAAGAGGTTTTCCCACTGTTGGGAGTCCTCACCCCTTCTCCCAACTCAGAGCCTTTCAACAGTAAGCCTATCTATAGGGTGCCATTTGGGACATACACTATATATGCAAAGGTATGTGGACACCCCTTCAAATTAGTGGATTCGGCCATTTCAGCCAAACCCGTTGCTGACAGGTGAATAAAATCGAGCACACAGCCATGCAATCTCCATAGACAAACATTGGCGGTAGAATGGCCTTAATGTAGAGTTCAGTGACTTTCAACGTGGCATGCCACCTTTCCAACAAGTCAGTTCGTCAAATTTCTTCCCTGTTAGAGCTGCCCCGGTCAACTGTAAATGCTGTTATTGTGAAGTGGAAACGTCTAGGAGCAACAACGCACAGTGGTAGGCCACACAAGTTCACAGAACGGGAACACCTAGTGCTGAAGCGCGTAGTGCGTAAACATTCTTTGGTTGCAACACACTACCGAGTTCCAAACTGCCTGTGGAAGCAACATCAGCACAATAACTGTTTGTCAGAAGCTTCATGAAATGGGTTTCCATTCCGTACACAAACAGGTGCAATGCCAAGCATCGGCTGAGAGTGGTGTAAAGTTTGCCGCCATTGGACTCTGGAGCAGTGGAAATGCTTTTTCTGGAGTGATGAATCACGTTTCACCATCTGGCAGTCCGACGGATGAATCTGGGTTTGGCGGATGCCAGGAGAACGCTACCTGCCCCAATGCATATTGCCAACTGTAACGTTTGGTGGAGGAGGAATAATGGTCGAGGGCTGTTTTTCATGGCTCGGGCTAGGCCCCTTAGTTCCAGTGAAGGGAAATCTTAACTCTACAGCATACAATGACATTCTATACGATTCTGTGCTACCAACTATGTGGTAACAGTTTGGGGAAGGCCTTTTCCTGTTTCAGTATGACAATGCCCCCATGCACAAAGTGAGGTCCATACAGAAATTGATTGTTGAGATCGGTGTGGAAGAACCAACCACATCGAACACCTTTGGGATGAATTGGAATTAGTTTTTGTATTTATTATGGATCCCCATTAGCTTCTGCTTTGGTTACTCTTCCTGGGGTCCAGCAAAATTCATGCAGTTTATACAATTTTAAAACATTACAATACATTCACAGATTTCACAACACACTGTGTGCCCTCAGGCCCCTACTCCACCACATATCTACATTACTAAATCCATGTGTATGTATAGTGCGTATGTTATCGTGTGTGTGTGTGTGTGTGTCGACTGTGAGCCAGGCCTAATCGCCCAACATTAGTGTCCAACCTCACTAATGCTTGTGGCTGAATGTAAGCAAATCCCCACAGCAATGTTCTAACATCTAGTGGAAAGACTTCCCAAAATAGTGGAGGCTGTGAGAGTATCAAAGGGGGAACCAACTCCATATTAATGTCCATGATTTTGGAATGAGATGTTTGACAAGCAGGTGTCCAGCCTTCCCTTGAGTTACCGAAAAGGGAACTAAATTAACTGGAACATCCCCAAATGGCAGTGGTGGAAAAAGTACTCAATTGTCATACTTGAGCAAAAAGTAAAGATGCCTTAATAGAAAATTACTCAAGTAAAAGTGAAAGTCACCCAGTAAAATACTACTTGAGTAAAAGTCTAAAAGTATTTGGTTTTAAATATACTTAAGTATCAAAAGTAAATGGAATTGCTAAAATGTTCTTAAGTATCAAAAGTAAAAGTATAAATCATTTCAAATTCATTATATTAAGCAAACCAGACGGCACCATTTTCTCTTTTTTATTGACGGATAGCAGGGGCACACTCCAACACTCAGACATCATTTACAAAAATGAAGCATTGTGTTTAGTGAGTCCTCCAGATCAGAGACAGTAGGGATGACCAGGGATGTTTTCTTGATAAGTGTGTGAATTGGACCAATTTCCTGTCAAAATGCAACGAGTACTTTTGTGTGTCTGGGAAAATGTATGGAGTAAAAAGTATGTTATTTTCTTTAGGAATGTAGTGAAGTAAAAGTTGGCAAAAATATAAATAGTGAAGTGCAGATCCCCAAAAAACAACTTAATTAGTAGTTTAAAGTATTTTTACTTAAGTACTTTACAACACTGCCAAACGGGCACTTAAATACATTTGGCCACATCTATACTTGGCATGAAGGCCATCTATTTTGAGGTATATATCACACAACATTAAACATGACGGAGAAACCATATACATGCTCTCCAAACAAAGACAGCGAAGAAATTGACAGTAAACTGGTAATTAAATAATTTTTCATAAGTGTTGAGCAGTTTGTGAGCTCTCCAAACAATGTTTCCACTTGGAGAATGAAAATGGTATAAATGTACAGTTAAAGTCGGAAGTTTACATACACATAGGTTGGAGTCATTAAATGTAGTTTTTGAACCACTCCACACATTTATTGTTAACAAAATATAGTTTTGGCAAGTCGGTTAGTACATCTACTTTGTGCATGACACAAGTATTTTTTCCAACAATTGTTTACAGATAGATTATTTCACTTATAATTCACTGTATCACAATTCCAGTAGGTCAGAAGTTAACATACACTAAGATGACTGTGCTTTTAAGCAGCTTGGAAAATCAAGAAAATTATGTCATGGCTTTAGAAGCTTCTGATAGGCTAATTGACATAATTTCAGTCAATTGGAGGTGTACCTGTGTATGTATTTCAAGGCCTACCTTAAAACTCAGTGCCTCTTTGCTTGACATCATGGGAAAATCAAAAGAAATCAGCAAAGAAGTCTGGTTCATCCTTGGGAGCAATTTCCAAAGGCCTGAAGGTACCACGTTCTGAAATAATCTGTCTGTAAACAAATGTTGGAAAAATTACTTGTCATGCACAAAGTAGATGTCCTAACCGACTTGCCAAAACTATAGTTTGTTAACAAGAAATTTGTGGAGTGGTTGAAAAACTAGTTTTAATGACTCCAACCTATGTGTATGTAAACTTCCGACTTCAACTGTCCATTCATACCATTCTCATTTTCCAAGTGGAAACAATGTTTGGAGAGATCACAAACTGCTCAACACTTGTGAAAAATAATTTAATTTACCAGTTTACTGTCAATTTCTTCGTTGTCTTTGTTTGGAGAGCATGTATATGGTTTCTCCGTCATGTTTAATGTTGTGTGATATATACCTCAATATAGATGGTATGTAAACTTCAGACTTCAACTGTATATTTAACCAAACATTGTAAATTAATGTGGGACTATGTTGGGATTAACAGTAACTTCACTGATGAATATATTTCACACGGGGTATTGATAAACATTGACAAACAATTTACACAATGAAACAAATGGTGCTAACGAATTGGTGAGAGTCAGTGGAGAGAGATGTGCCTGTTGCTGTTGCCAGACACCGCTCCCACTGATTCTGGTCTCTACATTTTACATTATGCTTGAGACACGTTCCTCACACATAAGCAGTAATCTCAAAACATTGCCAGGACGTAGACCCCCCCAGCAGTGACAACTTCTGTGCCACACCCAGTAACATATTTTACGGTGCAGTTATTTTCTCTCCAAGCCCAGAGAAAGGGTCAGAGCACACCCTCTCCTCTCCAGGCTCCGGAGAGAGCTCGGTCACAATCAACTCAGTGTCAGTCGGGATAAAAACCTCACACACCCCATAATAGGGCAGACACTCCTGCAGTGCGCCCCCGATAGGAACAGCAGAGGAGCAGGAAGGAGACAGTTCGGCCTCCAACACGACCTCCTCACCAGAGTACACAGGGAGGCGTATCACATTATTCACTTAGCCTACCACAGAGAGGAGAAGCATTTATTCCAGCTTTTTATGGAAACCCAAAGGATCGATACCGCCCAAGTGGCTTTCCATAGCCACCCCCCTACACACACCGCAGCGCGCTCTATCCATTGTGCCGACACAGCGCAGAGGAGATACAGATGTGTTTTGCGCCAACCTGTCACTCAATCATTTGAACTTTTTTGCTATTTTTATAAAGAACATAAAACTGAAGGGGCCCAAGTTTGAACTGAGTGTGTCACGCCGTGGCTATAGAGAGGTTTTTTATTCTCTATTTTGGTTAGGCCAGGGTGTGACTAGGGTGGGCAGTCTGTTCTTTTTTCTATGTTGTTGGTTTTCTATGTGTTTGGCCTGGTGTGGTTCGCAATCAGAGGCAGCTGTTTATCGTTGTCTCTGATTGGGAGCCATACTTAGGTAGCCTGTTTTCACATTTTGAGTTGTGGGTGATTAATTTCTGTTTAGTGTGTGTTGCACCTGACGGAGCTGTTTCGGTTGTCACTTTGTTGTTTTTGCTTTTTAGTGTTCAGTTTCTATTAAACATGACGAACACTTACCACGCTGCGTTTTGGTCTTCACCTTCTTCCGACGACAGCCGTTACAGAGGGGGCTAAGCCCTCCCAGAGTGCAAAGAACCTTGGCATGACCCTGGACAACACCCTGTCATTCTCTGCAAACATCAAATCAGTAACTCGC
Organism: Salvelinus namaycush; assembly: GCF_016432855.1. Lineage (NCBI taxonomy): Eukaryota > Metazoa > Chordata > Actinopteri > Salmoniformes > Salmonidae > Salvelinus > Salvelinus namaycush. The sequence continues at coordinate 4,956,857 of NC_052330.1, forward strand.
TCCTGCAAGTTCATGCTCTACAACACCTGTAGAGTATGACCTTTCTTCACAGAGCAGGTCCTAATTCAGGCACTTGTCATCTGCCATCTAGACTACTGCAATTCTTTGTTGGCTGGGCTCCCCACTTGTGCCATCAACCCCCTGCAACTTATCCAGAATGCCGCAGCCCACCTGGTGTTCAACCATCCAAAGTTCTCTCACACTAATGGCATCCAGTCGATGCTCACATCCTCTTCAAGACCCTGGTGCTTGCTTACCCTCCTTACCTTCAGACTATGTTCATACCCTACATCCCAACCCGAGCAGTCTGTTCCACTACCTCTGGTCTCTTGGCTCTCCCAGCTCTACGGGAGGACAATTCCCACTCAGCCCAGTCAAAGCTATTCTAATAAAAAAAAATGTTTTTCTTATTTTAAAAAAAAAAAGCAAGCAATGCATTGGTAGTAGCACGGTGGCTAGGAAAAACTCCTTAGAAAAGTAGAAACCTAGAGAGGAACCAGGATCTGAGGGGTGACCAGTCCTCTTCTGGCTGTGCCGGGTGGAGATTACAATAGTAAAAGGCCAGATTAGGAACATATTGAAGAACAGATGACCAGCAGGTTTTGAAAAGTATCTTAAATGACTCTCACGGCACCACCAATACCCCCCCACCCCATGTTATTATTATTATTTATTTTTTCATGGATTCTCAATTCGACTACAAACCCACCACTGGTATGCGTGGCTGAAGAGCTCTATTTTCATGTCATCTGACCAATGCACTGGTTCCAATCCACGTGCCAATACTGTTTAGCAAACTTCCGGCGTTTGCATTTGTTGGGTTACATGAAAATAAAGCTCTTTGGCCACACAAAACCAGTGATGAAAAGAACCCCATACCTGCTGTACAATATGGTGGTGGATTTTTTATGTTATGGGGCTATTTTGCTTCTGTTGGTCCTAGGGCCCTTGGGCATCATGAACTTTACCCAGTACCAGGACATTTTAGCCAAAAACCTGCTTACCTCTGCCAAGAGGCTGAAACTTGGCTGTAAGTGGATCTTCCAGCAACGCAATAACCCCAAGCACACATCAAAATCCACAAATAAATAGTTAATTGGCTACGAAATCAACATTTTGCAATGGCCATCTCAGTGTCCGGAATTGAAACCCATTGAAAACCCGGGTTTCAATTCTGTCCATAAGCGCAAACAAATTATATCAAGAATCTGGAAGGATTCTATATGGAGGAATGGTCTAAGAACCCTCCAAAGTGTTCATAAACACATAAAACATTTTAGAAAAAGGATCAGTGTCGTTATCCTTGCAAGGTGAGATATTGAAAACGGGTGTCAATAATTTTGACCTACACTACCGGTCAAAAGTTTAAGAGCACCTACTCATTCAGGGGTTTTTCTTAATTTTACTATTTTCTACATTGTAGAATAATAGTGAAGACATCACAACTATATAATAACACATATGGAATCATGTAGTAACCAAAAAAGTGTTAAACAAATCAAAATATATTTGAGATTCTTCAAATAGCCACCCTTTGCCTTGCACACTCTTGGCACTCCAGCACCCCAGCTTTGCACACTCTTGGCATTCTCTCAACCAGCTTCAGCTGGAATACTTTTCCAACAGTCTTGAAAGAGTTTCCACAAATGCTGAGCACTTGTTGGCTGCTTTTCCTTCACTCTGTCGTCTCAATTTGGTTGAGGTCGAGGGATTGTGGAGGCCAGGTCATCTGATGCAGCACTCCATCACTCTCCTTCTTGGTCAAATAGCCCTTACACAGCCTGGAGGTGTGTTGGGTCATTGTCCTGTTAAAAAACTCATGATCGTCTCAATAAGCCCAAACCAGATGGGATGATGTATCGCTGCAGAATGCTGTGGTAGCCAGGCTGGTTGTGTGCCTTGAATTCTAAATAAATCACAGAGAGTGTCACCAGCAAAGCACCCCCACACCATAACACCTCCTCCTCCATGCTTTACAGTGGGAAATATACATCCGTTCACCCACACCGCGTCTCATAAAGACACGGCGGTTGGAACCAAAAACCTCCAATTTGGACTCCAGACCAAACAACTTACTTCCATCAGTCTAATGTCCATTGCTCGTGTTTATTGGCCTAAGCAAGTCTCTTCTTCTTATTGGTGTCCTTTAGTAGTGGTTTCTTTGTAGCAATTCAACCATGAAGGCCTGATTTAAACAGTCTTCTTTGAGCAGTTGATGTTGAGATGTGTATGTTACTTGAACTCTGTGAAGCATTTATTTGGGCTGCTAACTCTAATGAACTTATCCTCTGCAGCAGAGGTAACTCTGGGTTTTCCATTCCTGTGGCGGTCCTCATGAGAGACAGTTTCATCACGGCGCTTGATGGTTTTTGCGACTGCACTTGAAGAAACTTTCAAAGTTCTTGACCTTCATGTGATGATGGACTGTCTTTTCTCTTTGCTTATTTGAGCTGTTCTTGCCATAATATGGACTTGGTCTTTTACCAAATAGGGCTATATTCTGTATACCTTGTCACAACACAACTGATTGGCTCAAACGCATTAAGGAAAGAAATTCCACAAATTCACTTTTAACAAGGCGCACCTGTTAATTGAAATGCATGCCAGGTGACTACCTCTCTGGTTGAGAGAATGCAAAGAGTGTGCAAAGCTGTCATCAAGGCAAAGGGTGGCTATTTGAAGAATCTCAAATATATTTAGATTTGTTTAACACTTTTTTTGTTACTACATGATTCTATATGTGTTATTTCATAGTGTTGATGTCTTCACTATTATTCTGCAATGTAGAAAATACTAAATATAAAGAAAAACCCTTGAATGAGAAGGTGTTCAAAAACGTTTGACCGGTAGTGTATATTTTAGCATTTGTTTTATTACTCAATCTCTTTTTCTGAGCAATTAACTGGTAGAAAATATAATTTCCCAATTTTGGGGATTATACAATATAGCTCAGTATTTTAATTATTTATTTTATACAGTCATTTTTGCTCATCTTTATCAAGAGTGTCAATAATTTCGGACCCCACTGTATCTATGTACTGTATTTGTGGGTATGTCTACCGGGGAGAATGGATTATGCAAAAGATACATTTCCGTTGCAAATGGAAAATAAGATTTTTTTTTTTCTTATTTTTTAAATTTTTATTCTGTCAAAGATTTATCAGACTGACAAAAAACTACAAGCTAAGCTGCTCCAGCAACGCCATGCTGCTGTTCGGCGTGAGTGAGTACCTGCCATCAGCTAGGGGCCATGGCCAACAGTGTTTCTTGCCTGCGAACTAAGGTGGTCTTCAGGGGGAATGAAGACACAGACAGACACCCTAGACAGCCAGACATATTTTAATTTTGATACATACATGTGCTAACAGAATCTGGTTACATGTGATCAAACCAAATTGGGCCTCGTGTCTCAAGCCTGAAATTATGTCCATAACTCATGAAGGCACCTGCTGCTAGGGTGCAGGTGGGGATTCAAGAGAACATCATGTTTTTGTAGTTCAGGTCAAGCCTCAAGCATAGATTTCAGTCAAATTTGTGTCCAATTTTGAAGGAGAAAAGAAGAGCTCCACTCCCTCATGTGCTCCAGGTGGAGTTAGGATTTTGTCCCAAATGACACACTATTCCCTCTATAGTGCACTACTTTGGATGAGACACAGTAGGAAATAGGGTGCCTTTTGGTACGCAGCCTGAAGCTCTGTCCTTACAAGGACCTATTAAAAAGGGGTATTTAATATCCAAAACCAAAGTAGAATAAAATGGATTAATCATTAAAGCCCAATTGTTATGTCGAGTTCTTAATTAAGAGACTGGGTAATCCAGCAATTCTCATCTGACTGAGTTGGCTGGCTGGCTGGCTAGACAATGTCTGAATCCCAAATGGCACCCTATTCCCTATATAGTGTACTACTTTTGTCCAGGGCCCGTAGCGGGCTCTGGTCAAAAGTAGTACACTACATAGGGAATAGGGTGCCATTAGGGGCATATTCACTGTACCTGTCATGTACGGTTTACCATAAGCCTTATTTTTACTTAGTTAGCCAGTTTTAAAAGACCAGCGCACGGCAAACAAATCCCCTATACAAAAGGCTCTTAACAGAGACACCATACTTTCCTCATCCACTAAGTATCAACTTCAGCCCAGTTAATTGCACTGCATTTAAAACAATTTGGGCCCGTGGTGACAGAGCCTAGCTCCCTGATGAAAGCTAATGACGGCTGAAAACAAAGGCCTGCATTTACATGCCGAAGCCTTTTGACAAGGCTCCCCATCATCACTCCACTTAGTGCCCTACTCCTTAGCACTACTTTATATAAGGAATAGGGTGTCATTTGGGATGCACCCTTAGACATACACTTAAACATAGGAACCAGATTAGCATATTTCTCAGCCGTTTTCATTTTGTCATTCTGACATGGTGGTAATTGCAGAGGGAAATGTTAGCTAGGCTAATGGACAGATGAGTCAGCCCTGAGTCAGACTCAAACACAAAGGCCTAAATTAAGAATATGTAACCACAGGATGTACATACAGGGAACTGTACTAGGCCTGGGAACAAACAAAACACACAAGGTTCCGAGTGGCCCAGCGGTCTAAGGCACTGCATCTCAGTTCTTGAGGGGTCACTACAGACACCCTGGTTCGAATCCAGAAGGTATCACAATCGTTTGTGATTGGGAGTCCCATAGGGCGGCTCACAATTGGCCCAGCGTCGTCCGGGTTTGGCCGGTGTAGGCCGTCATTGTAAATAAGAATTTGTTCTTAAGTGACTTGCCTTGTCAAATAAAGGTGAAATAAAATAGGCTCTCATTCAGTTGTTTTTAAGGCCATTTCTAAGCATTACTCAGGTGACATACCAAGCATTGCAATGCTGCAATGATTGAAGCCTTTGGATATGGAACACTAGCGCTGAATGTTTTGATAGAGAAAAACAGATATCATACCCTCGGAGATTGTGCTGAGGTAAATCTTGCTGTGTGTAAGATATTGGGATATTATAGTGGCATGCACCGACACTGTGACATGGAGAGGAGGAGGGGAGGAGATGAGAAGAACTTTAGGGTTCAGGACAAGTCTATCTTTATTAACATGACATGGCTGCACCCCACGACGCGGCAGAAATGGTAAATCAATGACTGTGTATCATGTCTAACCTCGTCCTGGTGCCAGACTTCACCCCCATTAAGTCCCATTGTAGATGTGTTAAAATGGCGGCCTAATGGAATTTGGTGTGGGCTAGAGGATTAATCATATTCCTTTTGGTGCACTTACACGTTGCAAAGACCGAAAATGTCCATAAAATCAGAAGGCTTGCACATATCGCACCAAATGCGGATCTAGCGTTCGTCTGCCCTTCCCTGAAGTATTATATTTGACTGGACAGGTGAAAGCTATGGTCGAGCTCTTGTGTTTACCTGTCCAATCATGTCTAGAAAGGAAGGATGCACTTTCGATGAATTCTCACAGGCCCAAGTAGCTTAACCTGTCTAGGACTGGGGTTCCGCTAGCCAACAGCCAATGAAATTGCAGGGCGCCAAATTCAATCAACAGAAATCTCATAATTCAATTTTCTGAAACATACAAGTATTAGGCACCATTTTAAAGATACAATTCTCGTTAATCCAACCACAGTGTCTGATTTCAAAAAAGCTTTTCGGCGAAAGCAGAACATATCATTATGTTAGGTCAGCAACTAGTCACAGAAAGCATACAGCGATTTTCCAAGCAAAGAGAGGAGTCACAAAAAGCAGAAATATTGATCAAATGAATCACTAACCTTTGATATTCTTCATCAGAGGACACTCCCGGGACAACATGTTACACAATACATGTATGTTTTGTTCGATCAAGTTCATTTTTATATCCAAAAACCTCAGTTTACATTTGGGTTTGCCTCCAAAACATCCCGTGAATTTGCACAGAGCCACATCAAATCACAGAAATACTCATAATAAACATTAATAAAAGATACGAGTGTTATTCACAGATTTAAAGATATACTTCTCCTTAATGCAACCGCTGTGTCAGATTTCAAAAAAACTTTACGGAAAAGCAAACCATGCAATAATCTGAGTACAGCGCTCAGAGACATTCACAACCCAAGAAGATATCCGCCATGTTGGAGTCAAAATATGTCAGAAATTGCATTATAAATATTCACTTACCTTTGATGATCTTCGTCAGAATGCACTCCCAGGAATCCCAGTTCCACAATAAATGTTTGATTTGTTCCATAAAGTCCATAATTTATGTTCAAATTCCTCCTTTTGTTAGGGCGTTTAGTAAACAAATCGAAACTCACGAGGCGCGGGCAAGTCCAGCGGAAATGTCGGACGAAAATTCCAAAAAGTTATATTACTGGTCGTAGAAACAAATCACACGATGTATAGAATCAATCTTTAGGATGTTTTTATCATAAATGTTCAATAATGTCCCAACCGGAGAATAATTGTTTTTGTATATCTCATAGACAAACGTTGAGAAATGTCAATCACTTTGCTTGCAAGCTACAGTATGCTGAACTTGAACGACTGTTATCCAGTTAGCATATCTTAGTTACCATGTTCGTAAATTCACTCTGGCTGTCTGTGATTTCAGAGTGCAGAATAATTGATGAATTTACGAACGCACACCCGCTGAATATAACTGGTGTCAGTAAACATTGTCCAAAAAGTAAAACAATTGTTGCCAGCAGCACAGTTAGTCACTAAAACACTAGATAACATGTAAGTAGCCTAACCAGCTCTGCTAGGGCGAGAAAAATGGTCAGAGTGAGGTGTTGTCTCATTTGTGTCTGGAAGTAGCTAGCAAGCTAGCCAAATTTAGCCAGAGCTTGACTGCCGTTGTGGGGAACGCTCGGATCAACCCTATTCCTCAGCTGGAGCGTCCAGTCAATAGTGCAGTGTGCGCTCTGAACGCTCGGAGAGCGAAACGCTCTGAATTTACAAACAACCCAGAGCGCACTCTGACACACTGGAGGCAATTTACGAACGCACCCTTAGTTGTCAATAAAATATATTTGGCATTGATCAAATGGGCGGGCAGGCAAGTTCCCATTCAGTTTTCAAAACGTGGGTTAGGACAAGCATGGCCCACCCCAATGACCCTCCTACTACAGTCCTATCTCACAAACATACACTTCCACGCCCACTAAGGTTCTAACATAAGGCAGGGCCATGACTACACCAGTGAGAGGAACCAATTAAGTTCCTGCCTAGCAACAGAGATGTATTGGCTGTCTAGATGTGTAAGGAGTTGACCCCACCTAGTAGGAGGTTATAAATATATGTGTTTGTGTAAGCATAGCTTGTCTTTATAGCTGTATGAACCAGTGGGTGAATAAACTTGGTTTGAGCTTTTTCTAGTCTTCCGTTGGAGTTTTTACTCTGTTTGTTCAGAACCTAACAACATCGATCAGATGGGTGGGCAGGCAAGTTCCCATTTAGTTGTCAAAATGTGGGTTAGGACAATCATGCATTAGCAGGCAAGCTGCAGAAGGATGAGCAGGCTACTATTCCCCATCGTTTATCTGTGCATTTTGCACTCACCTTTTTCTCTAGGGCACTCGGAAACAATGGTAGAGCAAAACCTAATCATTAAAACAATTCTTTTCTCGATATTTTTTTTTCTAGGCCCACTGGTGCTCCCAAATTCCAGGTAGCACAGCAAAATATTAAGGAGCATATGCAACCAAAATAGTCGCACTGCCTGTCCACTTCATGTTTTCTGTCATATTCTCACAGACATCTCCCCCATTGTAATTCTTTAATCATTCTTAAATCATGCTTTATTTGATTTCCTCAAATCTGATCCAAAATGCCAGTAGGGCTGCTGTTTTCCAGATCCATATGTAGTGTTGGCAGTGGCAATATTGGTATGATAGCCTGTGCAGCACCAGTGGGGTCGCACTGGTTTCCTGAGCACTTCATGTTGAGTCTGGCCTCGCCTGCATTGCTGCATTATAGCTCATCAGGCTCCTCATCTCCCTGTCACGCTCCCCTATCCACCACCCACACACACACAACCACCACCACCACTAACCCCCTTGTCCCAGGCAGAAAAACGGATAAGCCAGGCTGTCTGTTACTTCCTGCTGATTGTGAGTGCAGATAAGACAAACAGAGCTGCCCTGAAAGCACTGAGCAGAGCACTAAGATGTTAGGGCCCTCTACGCAACTGATCCATTTGTGGATTAGCTGTATTTCATTGTGTCTAAACATGTAGAAAACTTATCCTATGGATGTCGATTAAGGAAGCCCTCCGCACCTCTCTGATTCAAAATGGTTGGGTTAATAGTGGAAGACACATTTCAGTTGAACGCATTCAGTTGTACAACTGATTAGGTATCCCCTTTTCCTTTTCATGTTGTTGATTGGCACTGTCCTTTTTTTTTTACTGTGGTCCCTTAAAGAAGAATCTAACCATACTATTTACTTTGGGGAAGATAGTGTAATTATTAAATATAGAGGCATTGCAGACAGTGGAGAGCTTGGCTCACAGTAACCTGGTTTGTGTCCCAAATGGCAACCTATTCCCTATAAAGCGCACTACTTTTGACCAGAGCTCTATGGGCCCTGTTCAAAAGTACTGCACTATTAGATGAATAGGGTGCTACTTGGGACACAAACTTTGCCTTTAAAAGTGTGGTATGACTCAGGCTGCCAGATGAGATACTCCCATGTCTTTAGAGGGAAGAACATTTGATCTCATGCCCTCCAAGCGCACCACAAAGGAGCACTTTCAAAACAGGAAAGCGCTTCCTCCTCCTCTCCCTGTTTTCACCCACATCCCAAATCAGAAGCTTCATTTTTGTTTTGATGTGCACTGTCAAATGTGAACACTGCTTTCAGAACAATGTGTCTCTGAGAATGCTTAAAATTCACTGCAGGGAGAATGCTTGAAATTCAATGCAACCATTCACTTAATGGTTGTCAATAAACAATATTGCAATTTGTTGAAGACAAGACCGGTGTCTGCTTTTCATTCTAAGGGTTAGATGTAAATATCGATCAAAATGCTCTCTCCGGTCCTTTCGAAGTTCAATCGATTTTTGACACTTCTATTGCTGTGTTTACCTCATCGTCCAAGTGTACACAAAATGATAGGTGAAACTAAACATTTCGGACATCAACATTCTCTCTCAAGTTATACTTATTTTGTTATGCAATTGGTCAATCTATCCTTCCCTCCTCTGCTGACTGCGGAAGAGACGTATTGATGTGCTGCACTGATGAGATCGTTTGTGTATGAATGGAACCTGCTTTGTGAATTGCCTTCATTGTGTTGTCATTACAAACTTTCCAAGTGCTTTGAAAAGTTCATCAGTCTTTTGAGAGCTGCTTAATAAGACTTAAAGCTCCCTGTTCCCAAAATGGGTTTGGTTTATCTAAGCTATTGTTTTCCAAATGCTCTGTGGACAAAATTTTGAAAATTGTTTTCCAGTCACACTAAGTGTGACCAATTATAATTTTTTTTTTTATGGTTTCAAATCACAGACAGGCAATTATCTTCAAAAAGTACGTAGATCGACCCTGCCCCCCCCTCCCCCCCCCCCCCAGTGACCAGAGAAAAACACTCACCATACCACCCCTTTTCTGTGCGCCTGAAAGCAAAGAAAGTAAAAAATTATGAAAATATGTACATACTAAATATGTGGACATCCCTTCAAATTAGTGGATTCGGCTTTTTCAGGCACACCTGTCGCTGATCGATCACACAGCCATGCAATCTCCATAGACAAACATTGGCAGTAGAATGGCCTTACTGAAAAGCTCAGTGACTTTTAATGTGGCACCGTCATTGGATGCCACCTTTCCAACAAGTCAGTTCATCAAGTTTCTGCCCTGCTAGAGCTGCCCCATTCAACTGTAAGTGCTGTTATTGTGAAGTGGAAACGTCTAGGAGCAACAACGGCTCAACCGCGAAGTGGTAGGCCACACAATCTCACAGAACGGGACCGCCAAGTGCTGAAAGGCATAGCGCTTAAAAATCATCTGTCCTCGGTTGCAACTGTCTGTGGAAGCAACGTCAGCACAGCAACTGTTCGTCGGGAGCTTTATGAAATAGGTTCCCATGGCCAAGTAGCCACAAACAAGTCTAAGATCACAATGCCAAGCGTCGGTTGGAGTGGTTTAAAGCTCGCCTCTATTGAACTCTGGGGCAGTGGAAACGCATTCTCTGCATTGATAAGTCACGCTTCATCATCTGGCAGTCTGACGGGCAAATCTGGATTTGGTGGATGCCAGGAGAATGCTGCCTGCCTAAATACATAATGTCAACTGTAAAGTTTGGAGGAGGAATAATGGTCTTGGGCAGTTTTTCATGGTTCGGGCTAGGCCCCTTAGTTACAGTGAAGGGAAATCTTAACGCTACAGCATACAATGACATTCTAGACGATTCTGTGCTTCAAACTTTGTGGCAACAGTTTGGTGAAGGCTGTTCCTGTTTCAGCATGACAATGCCCCCTTGCACAAAGTGAGGTCCATAAAGAAATGGTTTGTTGAGATTGGTGTTATTAAAAATTAAAAACAGAAATACCTTATTCCTTTAAGTATTCAGACTCTTTGCTATGAGACTTGAAGTTGAGCTCAGGTGCATCCTGTTTCCATTGATCATCGTTGTGATATTTGTTTGATTGGAGTCCAACTGTGGTAAATTCAATTGTTTGGACTTGATTTGTAAAGGCACACACCTGTCTATATAAGATCCCACAGTTGACAGTGCATGTCAGAGAAAAAAACCAAGCCATGAGGTCAAAGGAGTTGTCCATAGAGCTCCGAGACAGGATTGTGTCGAGGCACAGATCTTAGCAAGGGTTCCAAAAAAAGGTCATAATAACTAGAGCCCCGACCTTAACATCAGTGACGTTGCGATTTGATCTTGTTTCTTCGAGTTCCCAGTTGTCTTGAAAGCATCCTGACCATCACACGCAGGTACCGTCAGTCCAGTAAAATTCTAATTGTTTCAATTTATACTCAGCTGTGACTCACAAGTGCTACACCATGTGATCTACTTTGTTTTCTAATTCCTACAGAACTGTTTTATTAGGTTAATGTTACAAGCCGGTAGATATCGGCTTGCTTTTAACTGTGAAAGTGATATTTACTCAGAAAAGGTTGGTTACCACTGGATTAGGGTAAGGGTCAATTTTAAGGTTAGGATATGGGTTAAGGTTAGGGTTATGGTTATGGCTAGGGTTAGTAGATAGATAGTCCTTCTGTAGATGCTCTACAGACTATCCAAATAAATTGCTACCGTTTTTCATTCTCATATGTATTTGCAACACAAAGAAAAGGTTGTGTATATTATATTTGTTTTCTAATTGCATCTACTTGGTTCTCCTTTGGCTTTGAAGCCTTTTCTGTTGGCTGGGCTTTAGTCTGACAAGCACCCGAGCAACATCACTGATTAACTCTGCATATATGAACCAAATATTAATTAGAATAAATTGTCCTATGAGACAAGCTTGCAGACATTTACAGTTCTGTTGTGTTGCTTTCCATAGTTATAGCAATGGTGGGTAAAGCTGGGAAAGGGATCCTTATGTTGGCAGAGTGTGACAGCACGGAATGGCTTAAACACTAATTATGTGTACTAGACGCAAAGTCGCGCACACGCAAGCAAGCACACACACACTGACTCACTCAGACACACTCGTCCGTCGTCACACACAAACAGCACTGCACAATACTAAGTCATTAAAAACAGAATAACAGGAAGGGAGAGAGAGAGAAAGGGAGCGTTCTCAAATTGAAGACACATGGAGGTGGAGAGGAGAATTCAACAGCTGTCAGAATTGATCCTCCATCTGCTAGAGACCGGGTGCTTGTCAGACCAAAACCCAGCCAATAAAAAGTATTCAAAGCTATAGGTGAACCAATAGGGCCATTTTGTACATAGAGGATAGGGGGAGGGGTGGTTGGTCCCACGTTTCTATGGATTGCAGGATTTTCTCTCTCTGCTATAATTAAAACAATGGAAAGAGACTGGCCCGTCTCTCTCTTACTATTTCTCTTTTCTTCGCACTCCTTACCCCGCTCTCTCTCCTTCCCTCCCTCTCTCTTTCTCTCTGTCCTTCCATGTCTCTTACTTTTTCTCTCTCTTTCTCTCCAGCTCCCACTTTTCCTGCTCATTTCTCAAATTAATGTGTGACCTGCACAATGCTCCCTATGTGTAAAACGACTAATTGGCTGGTTTCAATTCCTGTCTGGGGGAAAGGACCTATCCACCCCAGAGCTCTGACCAATCCCATATTCCCGCTGGGCCCTGGTCAAAAGTAGTGCTACTTAAAAGGGAATACAGTGCCATTTGAGATGCACACCAGCTTTCTCCTGATATTAGACTATTTTTGCCCACTAATATCCCTTTCAAACAAAGACGAAAATCTGACAACTTTAGCATTCCGCCACCTTTTTGCTGACTTTTCTTTAAATCTGACAAAGCCTGTTCTTTTTTTCCCCGCCAACCGAGCTAGTCATGATTGCGGTAATGTATTTAAAAGTCCCGCCAACCTCTCAGTATAAACGTTGCCTTTCATCTTACAATCTTTGGCACTTATTAAATCGGGAATATTCTATAGTTGTCGTCCAACATCAAAATTGTCCTTGTCATTATGAAAAAGTGTACATATAGTGTATGAATATATATATATATATATATAAATAAACTCAATGTTGTCAAAAAAATGTTTAACTGTAGCACCCTTTTTGTCACCAAAAACAGGAAAAATGACACATTACAAGGAAATGATTTACAAAATATAGCGAGCTGCTAATTTACTGTTGTGAATGTGAAGAAATTGAATCAGAGGAATTTAATGCTTGCTGTCGTCAGGTTACTGTGACAATGATCGCAACAACAGGTTCAAAGATTTAAATGTTATATTTAACCTTTATTTAACTAGGCAAGTCAGTTAAGAACAAATTATTATTTACAATGACGGCCTAGGAACAGTGGGTTAACTGCCTTGTTCAGGGATAGAACTACATATTTTTACCTTGTCAGCTCAGGGATTTGATCTAGCAACCTTTCGGTTACTGGTCCAACACTAACCACTATGCTACCTGCCGCCCCCAAAGAGCAATGTCTCTTGCTCAGTTGGGGCAAATGCAATGGCTATATAAAAGGCAAATGCTGGCAATAATGTGGTAAACGTTTTGTTGTTTCAAAGGGAACCATGTAAACATTGCCTAATAATTTTTTCTGTAAACATACTGCAAATCCTATGAATCAAGTATACGTTTAGAGAGGAAGCACAGTTGAGGGGGGCATGTAACAATCTCAAATATACCCTGCCGTGTGTCACTGATATCCACTTCCTTTTAGCGATGTTGCTTTGGCTCTCTGGGGGGATGCATGCCAGCAAAGCCAATACACAGCACATTAATTGCGCTATAACGGTGACAAACAGTGCCCACAACCTGTAAGAGCCTACATAAAGCTGTCTCAACACTAGAGTCCGAACAGCAGTCCCAATACCTTACCACTGCTACACCTGGCTATCAGCGGAGCCTTGTCTGGCAGCGAAACAATTCATTCAGCCTCCTTTACTGCCTTTAAAAAAACATAGCTGACAAATATGGTTTATACTGACAATTGAGATGTACAAACTATGGCATAAGGGGACGATGAGCGTATAAGAGGAAATCTGTAATTTCGATTAAGACACCAATGAGCGAGCGAGGACGGAGTCAATGTAACTATTTGTTCAGCACATCTGAAATGTACAGCGGCAGATTTCAGAACATGTATACAATATTCTCCCTGTACACCAAGTCAGAACCGTTGGATGAATAAAGGGGGCATATAAGCGGACAATGAAAGCTCTTACAATATTCAATGATGACATTTCTCTAAAACAGGCTATAGGCTACATGTCCACCACCAAGTCAGAGCAGTAGGGTAAGTTATTAGGGGGAAAAGGAGCAAATTATTAGGGTGAAACACATGGGCTACTAATAGTTTACTACACGACATATACTTAGTATTACTTTCTTAGCTACAGTGTACATATCTCCCTGGCATATTACCTAATTTATATAGCAGCATACAAGACACTTTTGTATTCACCTTTGTTGTGCTGTGCTCACTTGAACAGGAAGGTATTGCGGCGGTCCTTCATGGGGACATTTTGTCATCAAAGTCTGGCATCCCCTAGATGAATGGTGCTTTCAAGGCAACTGGGAAATCTGAAAAAAACAAGGTCGAATCATGATGATGTCAGTGATCTTCAGGTCGAAGCTCTAGAAAGAGACCCGAGATCCAGTCTTGCAATCCCGAGCGCTGAGAGAGCACAGCTCCTATCCCAGCCTCGGATGCGTCCACCTCCACTATGAACGGCAAAGAGGGATCCGGATGAGCTAACACAGGAGCCGAGGTAAACAGCCTTCAGGTGCCTAAAAGCCCCGTTCGCCTCAGCTGACCACTGCAAGCGCACCGGGCCCCCCTTTAGCAGTGAGGTAATGGGAACAAATACCTAACCAAAACCCCGGATAAACCTCCGGTAGTAGTTGGCAAACCCTAAGAATCGCTGGACCTCCTTCACCGTGGTGGGAGTCGGCCAATTACGCACGGCTGCAATGCGGTCACTCTCCATCTCCACACCTGACATGGAAATAAGATGCCCTAGGAAGGAGACGGACTGTTGGAAGAACAGGCATTTCTCAGCCTTGACGTACAGGTCATGCTCCAACAGGCGACCAAGCACTTTGCGCACCAGGGACACATGCTCGGCGCGTGTAGCGGAGTATATCAGAATGTCATCGATATACACCACTACACCATGCCCGTGCAGGTCTCTGAAAATCTCATCTACAAAGGATTGGAAAACTCATGGAGCATTCATCAACCCATACGGCATGACGAGGTACTCATAGTGCCCTGAGGTGGTACTAAATGCCGTCTTCCACTCGTCTCCCTTCCGGATACGCACCAGGTTGTACTCACTCCTGACATCCAGTTTAGTGAAGAAGCGCGCCCCGTGCATTGACTCAATCGCCGTAGCGATAAGAGGTAGCGGGATAACTGTACCTCACTGTGATTTGATTGAGACCTCGATAATCAATGCACATGCGCAAACCTCCATCCTTCTTCTTCACAAAAAAGAAACTCGAGACGGGTGAAGTGGAGGACCGAATGTACCCCTGACGCTGGGATTGCGACAGGGGATACACGTGACTCCTGGGAAGTGCAGCGTCTACCAGGAGATTTATCGCACAATCCCCCCATCGATGGGGTGGTAATTGAGTCGCCTTCTTTTTACAGAAAGCGAGAGCCAAATCGGCATATTCTGGGGAAATGCACACGGTGGTGACCTAGTCTGGACTTTCCACCGTAGTAGCACCAACGGAAACCCCTAAACCCCTACCTGAGCACTCTCGCGACCACCCCGTGAGAGTCCTCTGTGGCCAAGAAATAGTGGGGTTATGACAAGCTAACCAAGGTAGACCCAGCACCACGGGATACGCAGGAGAGTCAATAAGAAAAAGACTAATCTTTTGCTTGTGATCCCCCTGTGTCACCATACTCAAAGGAGCGGTGGCCTCCCTGATAAACCCTGACCCTAATGGTCGACTATCTAAGGCGTGAACGGGGAAGGGCACATCCACGGGGATCCCTAAACTATGAGCTAACACGTTATTAATGAAATTCCCAGCCGCGCCTGAATCTACTAGCGCCTTATGCTGGGAACGCGGGGGGAAAAAATCTGGAAAAGTGACAGACTCAAACATATGTGCCACAGAGTGCTCTGGGTGAGAATGGTGCCTACTCACCTGGGGTGACGCCAGAGCGAGGAACCAACCCGGCACCGACCACAGTGTGACCTCTGCGACAACATATGGTGCACGAGCGAGAACTCCCTCCGGTCTCCCTGCGCACCGTCCCTCCCAGCTCCATGGGTATCGGAGAGGGGGTGCGGGAGGATGGAACAACCAGACCATGATCTGGACATCCGCGAGTAGCCAGCAGGTTGTCCAGCCGGATGGACAGGTCCACCAGCTGGTCGAAGGTGAGGGTGGTGTCTCTGCAGGCCAGCTCCCGACGGACGTCCTCGCATAGACTACAGCGGTAATGGTCGATCAGGGCCCTGTTGCTCCATCCAGCGCCGGCAGCCGGGGTCCTAAACTCCAGAGCAAACTCCTGGGCGCTCCTCGTCTCCTGCCTCAGATGGTAGAGGCGCTCACCCGCCGCTCTGCCCTCGGGTGGGTGGTCGAAAAATGCCCGGAAACTGCGGGTGAACTCCTCAAAATGGTCCCACGCCGCATCTCCCCCTCCACACACGGCGCTGGCCCACTCCAGGGCTTTGCCGGTGAGGCACGAGACGAGGGCAAAACTCTTCTCACGGTCCGATGGAGATGGGTGAACCGTGGCCAGGTAAAGGCTTAGTTGGAGGAGGAAACCCTGGCAGTTGGTAGCACTTCCGTCGTACCCCTGTGGCATGGATAGACGGATCCCACTGGGTTCAGGCGGGAAAAGGGCGCTCAGGATAGACCCCGGTTGTGCTGGTGGAGGCGCTGGAAAACTTCCCTGTTTCTCCCAGCGGTCCATATTCTGGACAACGCGATCCATGGCGGCGCTCAGATGGTAAATCTTCGCCATATGTTCCTGGACGCGCTCCTCCATCGCCATGGCCGGGGTACCTTCTCTTGCTGACTTCATATATTGGTCAGAGATTCTGTCATTGACGTGTGTATAGGTGGCAGGGAAGTCAGGCGCAGAAGAATCGAACTTGGTATAATGGAGTAGTTTAATAACTTAAAAACACAGCTCCAAAACCATAATACATAAACAAAGCAAAGTGGGTATGAGGACCCGAAGCGCACCAATACAAACTACACGATCATGACCAAACAAACAATCTCTGACAAGGACATGAGGGGAAACAGAGGGTAAATACACAACAGGATAATGAATGGGATTGAAACCAGGTGTGTAAGAAGACAAGACAAAACCAATGGAAAATTAAAAATGGATCAATGATGGCTAGAAGACCGGTGACGTCGACCGCCGAGCACCGCCCGAACAAGGAGAGGCATCGACTTCGGCAGAAGTCGTGACAAGTTGTTTGAGTGCAGCAGAAGTCATGCTGGATTGATAGCATGGCTAATGTTGAATGTTTATCCTTTTAACATTGGAAAAGAGACCCTTCAACCCAGACGTGGACCACACACCCACTACACTAAATAGCAGGCTAGTGATTGCTTTGCAATGCTTGCAGTTAGCCACTGGTTCCTTCCTAACCACAGTCCAATCAAAGCTACTGTAGATATGTGATTTGATGTCATTTTATCTGTAGCCAATGACTTTGAGCCTTCTTGGATGGGAACTTTTAATGTAACTCTATGGCAGCACACAAGGTGCTTGAATTTTCGAGCTCTATCCATACATTTTGCAGCGATGTAGTGTCCCCATGAGTGATGGAACACTGAGCCAATCACGGCGCAACTAGAGAACATTACCAACCCCTACGCTCTGTATTTTCTGTTGGCTGCCCCACCACCACAAAAATCACTGAGCTAGGTTGAAACCCCTGCATTGTGGAGCTGCCTTACTCAAGAAAGCAAAAAAGAGATTATGTTTGTATGCGGCTTTATTAACTCAGTGATATTATTTTATTTTTTTACATTGTTTGAAAAGTGATATGTGACACGTATTAATGCCAAAATAATATGGAAAACAGGTCCTGAATGACAGGTCAAACTGTTTGTTTCATTTTAAATGAATGTTTTTGGACAGAAACCGTCAGCTACGGTAGGATTCTATAGGCTAACCTGGGCTGGCTCCTCTGATCCAAGATCACCAGGAACAGTAGAAGTGGAGGGGGCTGTGGAGCCATTATCCTGGCGGCACTTGTGGATGGCTCATCACAAGCTGCTGGGCTTGGCGGCAGCCTCAGTGGTTTGATTTCTGATCGCCATCGTGGCAGATTAGCCTACTTCGCTGTAACCAGTTAATAACACTAACTCCATTTTATAGCTAGCTAAGAAGCTACCTAAACTCTGTAGTGGGGGGGGGGCAGAGTTGAGTGAAGCAGCTTCAACTGTAAACTTGACCCCGTCCTTATAAATCAAAATCAAATATTACAGGTGGAGGCGTATCACGTTATTCGCGTAGCCTACCACATTATTCCTACCACAGATGAACACCGTTTGTTCACCATTTTTATGGAAACCAAAAGGAGTCATACAGGTCCGCTTTCCATAGCCCCACTACACACAAACATACACACACTCTGTCCATGGTGCTGATACAGATATCACGCCAACCTGTCACTCAATCATTTGGACTTTTTTTGCTATTTTTATATAGAGATTTAAAACTAAAACTGAGGCACAAGTTTCAGAGGGGGCTAAGCACCTTTTTACCCCCTCCTTGGACCGGGACTGGCGTGTGTACTTGTTCTGTCTGAGTGTGTGTGAAAATGTAGGCAGATGCACGTCATGTTGACGTCAGGAAACGGTGGATGTGCGAACGCTCTCTATGTAACGGCCACAAGCTCTATCTCTCACTACCAGTAAATGCTTGGCATGCCATTAGGAGTGGATCTCAGATAGAAGCCAGAGCTATTGGTTTGCAGCAACACATCTCCATTATGACACTTTCCTAGGTGATATCAAAGCACGCAGGCAAGTTAAGGCCATGAGACTTAATGGCAAAATAACAATCTTAGAAGCACACGGAAGGAAAGCGTCCCGATCTGTTTGATCGTCTCAGCTGGTTTGACCTCTGAACAACAGAGGATCCCTGGCTCTAGTCCAACTCGGGCCGACAACAAGCTTTCTGCTCTCTCCTTTACGTTCTATTTCATGTCTGTATTTGATCTTCATGCTTTTGGCTCGGAGGAATGTACAGATGATCTGGAGTGTCGGTGATGTGTTTTAACATTTTGAATATTTCAAAGGAAAGCATAGAAGTGTTTCCTGGAGAAATTTGCTTGTTGTTCATGCACAGTTATAGAGGAATAGTGACTTGTTAAAATGTGTTTGTAGATCAGTGGTGAAGCTGAGAAGACATATTTCCATTTGGGACACAGTTTGAAAGTGTCCCCCAAAATATTTTCTCGGAGCCCCTGCAGTTCTAGCTGGGGCAGCCCCTTAAACAGCATACTCTCACACAGCATCTCATTCTAAAAAGAGGATTAACCTTCTCATGTTCCTGTGAGAAAGACAGGGAGTGCGTCCCAAAGAGCACACTACTCCCTATGTAGTGCACTACTTTTGCCCAGGACCCATAGGTCTCTGGTCAAAAGAAGTGCATCGTTTAGGGAATAGGGTGCCATTTGGGACACAACAGCACTGCCTGGAAGGGAGAACTAGCTACTAGCTTCATATGCAAGTGGAAGACATGTTGGCAAAACACACTTTACAATGGATGTTAGAAGCATTACAGTGAACAGTAATTAGCACGACCGCATGGCCACAGACATTGCGAGGACAGCGCATTAAATGAGCTCAAGTAAAACCACCAGAGCTCCAACAAGCCTTTCAACGAAAGAAGAGAAAAGGCTTAGGCAAAAATATTCCCATGGATTGCAATCTCTAAGCCAAGCCTGTTTGCGTTGTTGTTTGATAAATGTCTCAATAAAAATGTTTCTGGGATGAGATTTTGCCTAAGCTAAAGAAGCAACATACAGTATAAAGACATCTCACAACCATTAGCTACCACCCCCTTCACCCATCATACCTTTCCGCTCATGTTGTCATGGTGTTGACTGATTGGGTCTATTTTACAGTAAGAGGTTCCCCACTGGACACACACTGGTTGAATAAACGTTTGTGTCAATGTATTATGACGTGGCATCAACATGGAAAATACATTGGATTTGCAGTGCCATGCGGCTTGTGTGCCTGTGATGTATCACTCTGCCTCAAATTGAAGGACAGCCCGATCAGCGAATGAGTGTTAAGGCGGGACTCCCGAGCCTCCAATGGCTGTGGATATGTAACCCGATACCCCAAAGTCATCCGACGCCAACTGAATCGAAGCAGGGAAGCGGGGCTGTCAGCCAGAACCATCACGAAGCGAATTGGCCTAACAAAAGTTCAAATTCTAAGTGAATTACCTTGATAAAACAATTACATTATAACGAAAGTCCCTTAAATAGGGGACTTAACCTTTTAAGAGGCTAGGTCTACTATTATTCGTCCATGGTTGATTGGATCTGTGAAAGTTTCTACATTTACCTTTGTATATTATGAATTACATATTAAAGACAATATCCAGTCTATATACACACTATACATCTCCTTCGAATGCTGATATCTGGTTGCGTTGACAACCAAACACAATTCACTATCCATTTAGTCTACAAATGAATCATTGATATATTGGATTCACGCCTCCATCTCTACCAAAAATCGATATTAAAGAAGAGCACTAAATAGAATCAAACTTTATATGCACTTCAAATAAAGTTTAGTCCTATTCTTCAACTTAGATGTTTGGTTGAAATGGAGAAGTGAATGCAATATATTAATAACTTGTAGAAAATGTGAAATCAACCAACCATCCTTAATATACAAGACAATATCCAAAGGTGTATTATTAATATCATGAATTTGGCATCCTATTCATAGGACTAATGTTAACGTCTAAACTTCCAAAGATCCAATCAACCGTGGAGGAATGATAGTGCACTTAGCCACACGTTGAAATGGTGGTGTCCATTGTTGGGCAAATCAGATGTCAATGTAGCCTACATAAACTCAACCTCACTCTGAATTCAACTTTCACATACAGCTTGTGTAAGAAAAGTTACAGGAGTTACTTTCAACTATTCAATGTTGTTTAGGTAGTCCACGCAAATGAGTATGGAAGCTGATCATTGTCTGAATGTGTTGACATGATAGCTCAGCTGAAACGAATACAGCTTGTTTCCTAAGCTAAGCAGGGTACGCAGAGGTAGGCATTTGGATGGTAGACCCATTATTTCAATATACCTCTATTGTAAATAATATGTGTAATCAAATAAAAAATACATCAGTTTCAACCACACAATATACTGTATATAGACACTGAATGAAAACAGTACTGGTTGATGACTTTTTACAAATCCAATGTACACTGCGTATTACCAAACATTAGGAACACCTTCCTAATATTGAGTTCCATCCCCCCTTTTGCCCGGGAAACTGTTGTGTGACAAACCCAGCAGCATTGCAGTTCTTGACACAAACCGCTGTGCCTGGCACCTACTACCATACCCGGTTTAAAGGCACTTAAATATTTTGTCTTGCCCATTCACAAATGCACAATCCATGTCTCAATTGTCTCATGGCTTCAAAATCCTTCTTTAACCTGTTTCCTCCCCTTCATCTACAATGATTGAAGTGGATTTAACAAGTGACATCGATAAGGGGTCATACTGCAGCTTTCACTTGGACTCACCTGGTCAGTCTGTCATGAAAAGAGCAGGTGTCCTTAATGTTTTGTGTACTCGGTGTATTTCCCACGTTGATCTCACATCACAATACATGAACAAATTATGTTGAAACAACATTGATTCAACCAGTGTGGGCCCAGAAGGTCTTGATTGGAATCAAATTGGCCAGAGAATGAAAGAATTCAACCTGGCTTTGATCTATGTGCCACCTGCAGACCTACTCTCTAACCCCCGCCAGCCTTACAAAGGGCAAGAGGCTATTTCTGCTGCTGCCTCTCTACTCTTCAGCTGACTCCATCACAGTCAAAGCTGCTAGGCTACATCCCAAATGGCACCCGATTCCATAATTAGTGCACAACTTTTGACCGGAGCCCTACTATATTAGGGAATAGGATACCAGTTGGGACGCAGCCCTATACTCCTTATAGATCCATCTACACTCATCTCTCTCCAGCTTGTTTCCATCTTATGAATGTGTATGTATGTCTCCCTGGGGTTAGTGTGTGACAGATGCCTTGGGGTCTGGTATGCCTTTCATCCAGCTGATTAAAGTGGTTACATTGTTTTTGTTTTCGGGGGAGTTTTAAAAATGCCCTGTCATGCCAGGGGTATATTTATGTCTCGGAGCTTGTGACTGCTTCTCAGACAAGTCAAGCTGCACCCAGATCCTAGATCAACCCGACTCCCATATGGTAAAAGAATAAGGGATAAGGGAATAACATACATGCCTGTCCTATTTTGTGTGTGAGATTAAACTAAACAATGGTAAATAACAACAGAGGAAAGAGATTTCGGCTTTTTCCTATATAGTAAACTACTTTTGATCCTTATGGGCCCTGGTCCTATATAGGGGATAGGTTACCATTGGGGTCTCAGCCAGCACGACCAAGCTTGTTTATCTCCCTACAGTGAGCCCTCCATCCCAACCCCCATCACTCGAACCCTCAGTATAGTTTAACCCACCACTTAAAGTTCTTCCCAGTCTCTTACATAACCCAGTGACAAAGGTATTCACACCCACACAATGACCTCAAACTGACCGGCCCTCCCAGCTGGCATGAGAGAGGACTGCCGGGCATGGTGACAGAGAGCAGAACCAGGGGGGAGAGAGAGAGGGAGAAAGAAAGAGAGAGAGCGAGGGGGTACATGGGGACAGCTGACAAGCGACAGGCCTAAATGCCAGGGTGTGGTGTATGGGGCTAGTGTTCTCCCTCCTCCAGAAGTCCAAGCCTGCCGGGTGTCTGTTTGCTCTGGTCAAAAATAGTGTTCTATATAGGGAATAGGGTGCTATTTGGAATGCAGAAGGGAAGATGGTGGAGCGCTACAGTAGGCTAGATAACGGCTCCTCATATACAGTGGCGTCCGAAATTATGAACACCCTTGATAAAGATGAGCAAAAAAGTGTTGATAGGGGACAGAATGTGGTGGGACCATCAAATAATTGGCATATACAGTGCCTTGCAAAAGTATTCATCCCCTTTGGCATTTTTCCTATTTTGTTGCATTACAACCTGTATTTTAAATACATTTGATTTTGGATTTCATGTAATGTGTCACGTTCCTGACCTGTTTTCTGTTAGTTTTGTATGTGTTAGTTGGTCAGGACGTGAGTTTGGGTGGGCAGTCTATGTTTTGTGTTTCTATGTTGGTTTAATGGGTACCTGATATGGTTCTCAATTAGAGGCAGGTGGTTTTCATCTCCTCTGATTGAGAATCATATTAAGGTAGGTGGTGTCACATTGTTTGTTTGTGGGTGGTTGTCTCCTGTGTCAGTGTCTGTATGTTACGCCACACGGGACTGTTTCGGTATCGTTCGTTCGTTTTGTATGTAGTCTGTTTCCTGTTCATGCGTTCTTCACGTTATATGTAAGTTCGTGTCCAGGTCTGTCTACATCGTTTATTTGTTTTGTAGTTTATCAAGTGTATTTCGTTTCGTCTTCGTCTTGTTTAATAAATCATTATGTCACATAACCACGCTGCATTTTGGTCGAATCACTACTCCTCCTCTTCGTATGAAGAGGAGGAGGAATTCCGTTACATAATGGACATACACAAAATAGTTTTTTCATTTCACTTCACCAATTTGGACTAACTTTTGTCAAAAAAATCTAAAATATAAAAAACGGAAAAGTGGTGCGTGCATATGTATTCACCCCCTTTGCTATGAAGCCCCTAAATAAGATCTGGTGCAACCAATTACCTTCAGAAGTCACATAATTAGTTAGATTGCACACAGGTGGACTTTATTTAAGTGTCACATGATCTTAGTATAGATACACACACCTGTTCTGAAATGCCCCAGAGTCTGCAACACCACTAAAGACCAAGGAGCTCTCCAAACTGATCATGGACAAAGTTGTGGAGAAGTACAGATCAGGGTTGGGTTATAAAAAAATCTGAAACTTTGAACATCCCACGGAGCACCATTAAATCCATTATTAAAAAATGGAAAGAATATGGCACCACAATAAACCTGCCAAGAGTGGGCCGCCCACCAAAACTCACGGACCAGGCAAGGAGGGCATTAAATCAGAGAGGCAACAAAGAGACCAAATATAACCCTGAGGGAGCTGCAAAGCTCCACAGCGGAGATTGGAGTATCTGTCCATAGGACCACTTTAAGCCGCACACTCCACAGAGCTGGGCTTTATGGAAGAGTGGCCAGAAAAAAGCCATTGATTAAAGAACAAATGTGTTTGCTTATTTTTTGTGTTCCCCAAAAGGCATGTGGGAGACTGCCCAAACATATGGAAGAAGGCACTCTGGTCAGATAAGAAAAAAATGTAGCTTTTTGGCCATCAAGGAAAGTGCTATGTCTGGCACAAACCCAACACCTCACCTCATCCCGAGAACACCATCAGCAGGTACTTTGAAACTGATGGATGGCGCTAAATGCAGGGAAATTCTTGAGGGGAACAGGTTTCAGTCTTCCAGAGATTTGAGACTGGGACGGAGGTTCAACTTCCAGCAAGACAAGGACTCTAAGCATACTGCTAAAGCAACACTCGAGTGGTTTAACATGAACACATTTAAATGTCTTGGAATGGCCTAGTCAAAGCCCAGACCTCAATCCGATTGAGAATCTGTGGTATGACTTAAAGTTTGCTGTACACCAGCGGAACCCATCCAACTTGAAGGAGCTGGAGCAGTATTTCCTAGAAGAATTGGCAAAAATCCTAGTGGCTAGATGTGCCAAGTTTATAGAGACATACCCCAAGAGACTTGCAGCTGTAATTGCTGCAAAAGGTGGCTCTACAAAGTATTGACTTCGGCTGGGTGAATAGTTATGCACGCTCAAGTTCTGTTTTTTATCTTATTTCTTGTTTGTTTCACAAAAAATATTTTGCATCAAAGTGGTAGGCATGTTGTGTAAATCAATTTTAATTCCAGGTTGTAAGTAAAAAAAATAGGAAAAATATCAAGAGGGCAGAATACTTTCGCAAGCCACTACACATTACTCTTACAGAATTTCCGCATATGCCAGGATATTGGAAATTGAATCAAAGCCTATTGGATGATAACTTGTTTTTAACTAGGACAGAAGAATTTGACATAACATAGGTACAGCAGATCCCCTTATTGTATGGAACACTTAAATTTGCCTTTAGAGGCCATGCAATTTAGTACACGTCTCTATTACAAAAGCAAATTAAGTCAAGAGTCCCTATTTACAAAGGAAAACACTACCTGTACCTTAGAGGCACAGAATAAGTTTGAGGAAAAACAAAAAGAATTGGAGGAACTTATTCAAGAAAGATCAATGTATTATAAAAAAATAAAGTGAACAGGCTGGAATATCGGGAAAAATGCACCAAATTATTTTAAAAAAATCTTCAACAGAAATGCTACCTAAAATAATTTAGTGAAACTTGTTACAAAGGGCAAGTTTCCCCATCCAACCTGACAGAGCTTGAGAGGATCTACAGAGAAGAATGGGAGGAACTCCCCAAATACAGGTGTGCCAAGCTTGTAGCATCATACCCAAGAAAACTCGAGGCTGTAATCGCTGCTAAAGGTTCTTCAACAATGTACTGAGTAAAATGTCTAAATACTTTTAAAAAATGAAATCACATTTACATATGTTACTCATTTGCAAAAATGTCTAAAAACCTGTTTTTGCTTTTTCTTTATGAAGTATTGTGTTAAGATTGATGAGTGAAAAAACAGATTTATTCCATTTTAGAATAAGGAAGTAACGTAACAAAATGTGAAAAAAGTCAAGGGGTCCGAATGCACTGTATATATTTACAAAAAAATATATGGGGGGGATTGTAAATGACGCAGACAATTACATTGATGGAAGTTACAATCTATCTGCAATATTAAAGCTGACCCCCACCCCCCCAAAAAAAAGAATAGCAAAAATTACTGTATAAAATACATCATTCAAATACTGAGCCATATCGTATGCTCAAAGAAACAGGGAAATTATATTATTATATACTAATACAATTGCTCAGAGAAATACATTTGCTTCTACTAGTCTTGGGACCCTTATTAAGGTCAACGGCATCGTGAACGTTACCCAGTACCAGGATATTTTAGCCCAAAAACCTGGTTGCGTCTGGAGGATGCTGAAACTTGGCCACAAGTGGATCTTCAAGCAAGACAATAACCCCAAGTACACTTCAAAATGGTTAAGTGGCCTCAAAATCTACATTTTGCATTGGCCATCTGTCTCCAGTCTTGAATCCCATTGAAAATCTGTGGCTTGAATTGAAGAGGCAGTCCATAAGTGCAGACTAAGGATATCAAGGATATGGAAGGGTTCTGTATTGACGTACATTAAACATTTTAGAAAAAGGTTCAGTGCTGTTATCCTCGCAATGGGAGGAACTGAAAAGGTATTGAAAACAGGGGTGTGAATAATTTTGACCACTGCCTTTCTGAGGAAAAACAGTATTACTTCTCAAACAAAATATCTTTCTCCGAGCAATTGTATTAGTAGAAAATCAGTATTTTTAGGTCAGTATTTAAATGATTTATTTTGTACATATCACTACTCAGGATATGTTCCAGATGCAGACACAGGAGGCGGATGGTTCAGTTCTCAGATACATTTATTATACGACAGGGAGCAGGCAAAGGGCAGGTCGAGGACAGGCAGAGTTTCGTAACCTGATCAGAGTCCGACAAGTACTGGACGGCAGACAGGCTCAGGGTCCGGGCAGGCAGAAGTTCAAACACCAGGTCAGAATCAGAAAGGTACAGAACAGTAGGCAGGCTCAGGGTAGGCAGAAAGGTCAGAACAGGAAAAGCTAGAAACAAAAAACTAGAGAGCAGGGAAAAACAGGAAACACGCTGGGACAACCTGACAATACAAGACAAACAGAAAACACAGGTATAAATACACAGGGGATCATGGGGAAAATGGGAGACGCCTGGTCGGGGGTGGAGACAAGCACAAGACGGGTGAAACAAATCAGGGTGTGACAATAGTCATTTTTGCTTATCTTTATCAAGGGTGTCAATAATTTCAGACCCCACTGTACATGTACTGTACTATACACTAGGCTACGCATGTGTCTGGCCTCCAGAGCCAGGGCCTGGCTAATGATTCTCTAACATTGCCAGAGGTCACAACACTTAGCCCTATCAGCAGAGAGGAGGGGAGAGACTGCTGAGGAGAGGTGGAGTTCCACTCTGCACAGTTGCAATGAAAAGGGAGAGGAACTGACTGTTGCTCTCTTTGCCCGATACAGGCTGTTGTCTACCAACAGAGTTGCAGTTTGTTTGATTATCTGTTGATCGTCTATAGGGGGCTTGCCAAGCAAAGTGTAACCGATGTCAGTGTTTGTTTTTTAATCTATTCATTTAATATCTTATTCATTTTTGTGTCTAACATAGGGCATGCCGGGTTCCGTTTCCCGTTTCTCGCTAACTAGGTTTATTTTTGGAAGAATAGTTAAGTAGTTAGTCATACACAGTTCTTTTTTTTTATTTAGGTCTCAGGTTTCTCAATTTGTAGCTTGTTGCTAGTTGTCAGGGATGTGTGGTTTTGAAGGTTTTCACCAGAGTTTGGTCTCTCAAGACTCTCACTAAGGAGCTATTTGATGTCAACATGAATTGTTACATTAGCACTTCATATTTTTTGAATATTGGGTTAAAGTGACGTTTGACAGTTAAAATATTGAACTGTTAAGCTATTTAAATCACTTCACTGACACACCTTTTTGTTTCCTCATCTCCTTGTTTTGCCTCACACATGACAGTTAAATCTGCGACCTAAATTTTATTCTCTCTTTTTAAGGTTTAATTTCAGGATCATGCAGTTTCCGTCTCTGCTTGTTTGTTTAGACTACAGACCATGCAACGTGATCGGTGGATTGGACCCATCTGACAGTGTGCCAGAAGTCATATAGGTCAGAGGTCAAAGAATGTGAGAGAAGGGTTCTGAGCTCTTCGTGTTTTCTTAACGGTTGGCTGTTAAAAACTGCGTCCCAAACGTCATCCTGTTCCTTTTATAGTAAACTTCTTTTGAACATGGACCATAGTGCACCAGTCCCTCCTGCAGCAAAGCACCCCCACAATATGATGCTGCCACCCCCATGCTTCACAGTTGGGATGGTGTTCTTTGGCTTGCAATCGTCCCCCTTTTTCCTCCAAACATAACGATGGTCATTATGGCCAAACAGTTCTACTTCTGTTTCATCAGAACAGAGGACATTTCTCCAAAAAGTACAATCTTTGTCCCCATGTGCAGTTGCAAACCGTCGTATGGAATTTTTATGGCGGTTTTGGAGCAGTGGCTTCTTCCTTGCCGAGTGGCCTTTCACGTTATGTCGATATAGGACTCGTTTTACTGTGCATATAGACACTTTTGTACCCGTTTTCTCCAGCATCTTCACAGGTCCTTTGCTGTTGTTCTAGGATTGATTTGCACTTTTCGCACAAAAGTACGTTCTTCTCTAGGAGACAGAACGCGTCTCCTTCCTGAGCGGTATGACGGCTGCGTGGTCCCATGGTGTTTATACTCACGTACTATTGTTGTATAGATGAACATGGTACCTTCAGGCATTTGGAAATTGGATGAACCAGACTTGTGGAGGTCTACAATTTTTTTTTCTGAGGTCTTGGCTGATTTCTTTTGATTTTCCCATGATGTCAAGCAAAGAGGCACTGAGTTTGAAGGTAGGCCTTGAAATACATACACAGGTACACCTCCAATTGACTCAAATGATGTCAATTAGCCTATCAGAAGCTTCTAAAGCCATGACATAATTTTCTGGAATTTTCCAAGCTGTTTAAAGGCACAGTCAACTTATTGTATGTAAACTTCTGACCCACTGGAATTGTGATACAGTGAGTTATAAGTGAAATAATCTGTCTGTAAACATCTACTTGCTAAAACTATAGTTTGTTCACAAGAAATTTGTGGAGTGGTTGAAAAACGAGTTTTAATGACGCAACCTAAGTGTATGTAAACTTCCGACTTCAACTGTACATAGGTTGACCCAAACAGTACAAACATCCTTAGCACGACTCCTAATCTTTGAAAAAAAAAATTCATCGAGAGATGCATAGAACCTCGTCACTGACATTGTTTTGTATAGTTCTCCAATCACTGCATTAGACTGAAGATCGATAAGCTCATGTTGCAGGTCAGTGGGAGCGTTATCCACATTGAAGGTGAAAGGAGAGGAAACCAACAGCATGTCATTTTCCAACACTTTGAAATCGTGAAAATGACGAGAAAACTCACTGTTCAAAGCACGCAGCAGCGATGTATACTTCTCCCGCTGGTCAAAAAGGCCCTTCCCTTGTAGTCTGGAATTCAGTTCATTCATGAGGGCCATGATGTCCACGGTGAAGTCAAAATCAGCTAACCATTGCTTATCTTGCAGTTGAGGGAAATCCACATATTTTCCCTTTCATTTGCAAAAACTCAGCAATCTCTGACTTCAGGTCCCACACCCTTTTAAGCACCTTGCCCAAACTCAGCAGGGAGATCTGCATTACCCGACTCTGTCTCTTTCAACAGTGAGACAAACTGCCTGTGGTTTAAAGATTTTGCTCTTATGAAGTTTACCACTTTAGTTACTGTATCCACAACACGGCTCATTTTCAGAACACATTTACAGAACACCTCTTGATGAATAATGAAATGCAGGAAAATAATTTTCTGATCTGGGTTCAGCTCAGCTCAGCTACTTGATCTTGTATCCTTTTCAAAAGGCCAACGTTTTTTCCTGTCAAGTTTGGGCACCCATCAGTGGTCCCAGCTTTGCCACACACTTACTAACCTCCTCCAATAAATATTTCCCTGTGGTTGTGCTCTTCATTGACTGCACTGAAGCAAGCTCCTCTGTAATTTCAAAGTTTGGGGTTATGCCTCGTAAGAATATCAACAACTGCGCCGTGTCATGTGCATCACTGCTCTCATCCAGGGCCAAGGAGAAATAAAAAAATCACAAAAGCTCTGACGAAGGCCGTGAGGCCGATACGTAAGCTTATTAAAGATCGGTGATACTATCAAGAGCAGTGTGCGGTTTCCTTTTTCCTTCACCAAGGAGAAATAGGTGAAATCCTTTACCTTGTCTTTCAACTGTTGTTACATATTCTCTGCAATGTCCTCACACGCCGTGTCACTGTTCGTCTTGACAGGGAAACATTTTCAAACAGCTCTTTCTTGTCGGGGCAAAGTATTGCTGCAGAGCCAATTAAACATTCTTTCTTGTCAATAGGGGGGCGCCATTTCGACTTTGTAAAAATTCATTCCCAAATTAAACTGCCTCGTACTCAATTCTTGCTCGTACAATATGCATATTATTATTACTATTGGATAGAAAACACTCTCTAGTTTCTAAAACCGTTTGAATTATTTCTCTGAGTGAAACAGAACTCATTCTGCAGCACATTTCCTGTCAGGAAGTGAGATTTCTGAAATCGAGGTCCCTGTTCTGAGGTCAGTTTATAAGTCCCCATGCAAGCTATGGGGCTACATGCACTGCATACGCCTTCCTCTAGATGTCAGTAAGCGGTGAGAATTTGAATGGAGTGGATTGCACCATCTGGGGCCCTATATAAGACCGTGGAACGGAAGTACCGTTCTTTTCAACGGGGCGCCTGGCGCAAGAGGGACATCACAATGGCGTCCTGCAAAGCTTTCGTTTTAGCAGTTCTATATCTCCGGTCATGTTTTTATTCGTTATAGTTGTTAAAGACATCACAAGGTAGTTAATTTAAACCGACTTATAGCAGTTTATATCAGTTTATTGCGATTTTCTGGGATTTCTTTGTGACGCGCTATCAGGAGTTGGACACCTTTCCGGCACATAGCTAACGTTAGCGGCTATTTCGACAGGAGAAGAGGACATCTTTCAACCAAAAGACGATTGTTCTGGAGAAAGGACACCTTGCCCAAGATTCTGATGGAAGCTCAGCAAATAGTAAGCAGTCTTTATGCTGTTAATTCTTATTTATGTTGACAAATGTCAAATAATAATTCCGCCATGAATTTCGGTGCGCGCACGCTGTATTGCGCAGTAACGTTAATTTAAAAAATATAACACAGCGATTGCATTAAGAACTAATTTATCTTTCATTTGCTGTCCAATCTGTATTTTTTAGTTAAATTTATGAATAGTTTTCGATTAGATTAGGTGCCTCTCCAAGATGGCGCCGGACAGATTGCTTGAAGTTTTGGCCACTAATCACATTGTATAACCACGATTTGTGCCGCTAAATATGCACATTTTCGAACAAACCCTATATGCATTGTGTAATATGATGTTACAGGATTGTCATCTGATGAAGAATATCAAGGTTAGTCAAAAATTATATATCTTTTGCCTGTTTGTTACGATCGCTAACCTTTGCTGCTGGTAAATGGTGTTGTGTTTCTGGCTATTGTGGTAAGCTAATATAATGCTATATTGTGTTTTCGCTGTAAAACACTTAGAAAATCTGAAATATTGGCTGGATTCACAAGATCTGTGTCTTTCATTTGCTGTACGCTGTGTATTTTTAAGAAATGTTTTATGATGAGTAATTAGGTAATACACGATGGTCTCTGTAGTTATTCTAGTTGCTTTGGTGAGAGTTGTGATGGTGGCTGCAATGGTAAACTATGATTTATACCTGAAATATGCACATTTTTCTAACAAAACATATGCTATACAATAAATATGTTATCAGACTGTCATCTGATGAAGTTGTTTCTTGGTTAGTGGCTATTTATATCTTTATTTGGTCGAATTTGTGATAGCTACTGATGCAGTAAAAAAATGGTGGAGTAAGAAAAGTGGTGTCTTTTGCTAACGTGGTTAGCTAATAGATTTACATATTGTGTCTTCCCTGTAAAACATTTAAAAAATCAGAAATGATGGCTGGATTCACAAGATGTGTATCTTTCATCTGGTGTCTTGGACTTGTGATTTAATGATATTTAGATGCTAGTATTTACTTGTGACGCTATGCTAGGCTATGCTAGTCAGCTTTTTTACTGATGGGGGTGCTCCCGGATCCGGGTTTGGGAGGAATTAGAGGTTAATGAACTAGCCCTCAGCGAATGGCTAGCTATGTTTAGCAATTTTGTGGGACAGTACATAGCTAGCTCTCGCAATTCCGTCATTTGCTGAAAGCAGTTTTGTGAAAAGTCCTTGCTACTTTTGCAACTGAGAAAGCAACTCTTTGGATGCCCTCTGCTCAGAAGACATATTCCTATATTTCTCTGCATGCTTCGTCGGGAAGTGTCAGGACAAGTTAGTCTTTCGAGACAGCGATGCTCTCTTTGCACACAGATTTCCCTGATACCTCAATAAAGAAACATTTCGATGTCTACTTTCCCTTTCTTTGAAAGAAACTCCTTCTTTATTTGAAAAACTCATTTTTGCACAACTTCTAGCTAGCTACTATTTGTAACTGTGACATGTGTGTCAGCCTGTCAGTCACTGTCTCTCCTCATGTAGTTGTTATTTATACGTGGCTTCAAAATAAATGTCCCACAAGCGATGGGAGTTAAATCATTACACAAAGACAAGTATTCATTGGGCTTTTAATTTGAATAACAAATACATTTTCAAAAAGTTTACTATCGCAAATTCTTTATGTGATCTGAGCATGATTCCATGGGCCGTATTGGATCAGGTCACAGGCCTTTGCCCAGGCCTGGTCTGAATGGATAGTTCAGAGCTTCTGCTCTTTTCTATAACCTGCAGGAGACACAATATATGGTCTATACTTGGCATGTAGGTTTCTCACTTATGGGTAGCACAAATTGCAATATTAGTGGTAATTTAGCAGGGTACATGCAAATTAAATACTGTAGTTTTTACTATAGTTAAAAAAGTGGTACTATAGAATTCTATAGTAAGTGTAGTAAACTGTAGTATTTTTTCACGTGGAACGTCAAGGCAATCTGATCTCATTCTACAGTTGCTTTGAATTGTACAATTAGACATAATGTACACCAAGAGATACATAACATATTGTTGTACTGTATGTTATGAACAGATTGTTTAATGTAATTTTTTAACACTTTAATGACTGTAGAATACATGTATGTAGTATGTTCCCAGCATGTGTGAGTCATAGGGACACAGAAAGTATCTCACACACACACACAAACCGCTAACCACAAGTGATGATGTAAGCATATTCCAGGTGTTATAAGTGTTCAGTCACCCAGAGGAGCCAGGCAGGGCAGGAGGTGTCAAACAGACAGACTAACAGTCTGCCCACAGCCTCCAGGCCCCACCGCAGAGCCAGGGAGTTGAAATCATATAGCCTCATCCTGTCACATCACATCTCTCAGAGAGGGATGGAGAGAGGGAGGGTAAAGAGAGAGGGGGGAGGGAAGGGAGAAAGAGAGTGGGTGTGACAGAGCAAGAGGGAGAAGGGGGGGGAAATCGATAGCTACCAGCTCTCACAGTCTCACGTCAGAATTAGACGTTCATCCATGTTTTTCAAACGTGAAATTTCGAAGTTGTTCCAAATGTAAAATTCAGAACTGTTTAAGGTTAAGTTGAGCCATTAACTTAGAATTTTTAAGGTTAGGCATTCTCTGACTGGTTAAGGTAAGGGTTAAGGTTTGGGATACGCTTGAAACAAAATATAAAAAACAACAGAGGAAGGCTGCGTCTTATCGGCTCTTAACCAACCATGCTATGTTGTTTGATTTTTTTGCATTGTTCGTAACTTGTTTTTTACATAATGTTTCTGCTACCATCTCTTATGTCCGAAAAAAGATCCTGGACATTGCTCACATCAAACTGGACGAAGAGGTCCTTTTCAATAAGTCGGACGGGAGGGACATTTTACAGATACACGACCAGGCACAGATCCCTGTTATTCCCTGGAGAAGGAAACTGAGATTTCTCAGAGAGAGATCAGGGTGCCTTGTGAGTATCAGGCAACGAGTGGCTAATCTGCCCTTGCCCTCAGTCCTGCTAGCTAACGTTCAATCGCTGGAAAATAAATGGGACTAACTGAAAGTGTGTTTATCCTACCAACTGGACATTAAAAATGGTAATATCTTCTGCTTCACCAACGCCGAAATTAAGTACAGTTGAAGTCGGAAGTTTACATACACTTAGGTTGGAGTCAATAAAACTCGTTTTTCAACCACTTCACAAATTTCTTGTTAACAACAACCTATAGTTTCGGCAAGTCGGTTAGGACATCTACTTTGTGCATGACACAAGTAATTTTTCCAAAAATTGTTTACAGACAGATTATTTCACTGTATCACAATTCCAGTGCGTCAGAAGTTTACATACAATAAGTTGACTGTGCCTTTAAACAGCTTGGAAAATTCCAGAAAATTATGTCGTGGCTTTAGAAGCGTCTGATAGGCTAATTGACATCATTGGAGTCAATTGGAGGTGTACCTGTGGATGTATTTCAAGGCCTACCTTCAAACTCAGTGCCTCTTTGCTTGACATCATGGGAAAATTAAAAGAAATCAGCCAAGACCACAGGAAAAATTGTAGACCTCCAAGTCTGGTTCATGCAATTTCCAAATGCCTGAAGGTACCACGTTCATCTGTACAAACAATAGTATGCAAGTATAAACACCATGGGACCACGCAGCCGTCATACCGCTCAGGAAGGAGACGCGTTCTGTCACCTAGAGATGAACATACTTTCGTGCGAAACGCGCAAATCAATCCCAGAAAAACAGCAAAGGACCTGTGAAGATGCTGGAGGAAACCGGTACAAAAGTATCTATATCCACAGTAAAACAGGTCCTATATCAACATAACCTGAAAGGCTGCTCAGAAAGGAAGAAGCCACTGCTCCAAAGCCGCCATAAAAAAAACAGACTATGGTTTGCAACTGCATATGGGGACAAAGATCGTACTTTTTGGAGAAATGTCCTATGGTCTGATTAAACAAAAATAGAACTGTTTGGCCATAATGACCATCATTGTGTTTGGAGGAAGAAGGGGGACGATTGCAAGCCAAAGTACACCATCCCAACCGTGAAGCACGGGGGTGGCAGCATCATGTTGTGGGGGTGCTTTGCTGCAGGAGGGACTGGTGCACTTCACAAAATAGATGGAATCATGAGGAGAAATTATTTTGATATATTGAAGCAACATCTCAAGACATCAGTCAGGAAGTTAAAGCTTGGTCGCAAATGGGCCTTCCAAATGGACAATGACCCAAAGCATACTTCCAAAGTTGTGGCAAATGGCTTAAGGACAACAAAGGTATTGGAGTGGCCATCACAAAGCCCTGACCTCAATCCTATAGAAATGTGTAGGCAGAACTGAAAAAGCGTATGCGAGCAAGGAGGCCTACAAACCTGACTCAGTTTACACCAGCTCTGTCAGGAGGAATGTGCCAAAATTCACCCAGCTTGGGGAAGGCTACCCGAAACGTTTGACCCAAGTTAAACAATTTAAAGGCAATGCTACCAAATACTAATTGAGTGTATATAAACTTCTGACCCACTGGGAATGTGATGAAAGAAATAAATCATTCTCTCTACTATTATTCTGACATTTAACATTCTTAAAATAAAGTGGCGATCCTAACTGACCTAAGACA
Source organism: Salvelinus namaycush (assembly GCF_016432855.1). Classification (NCBI taxonomy): domain Eukaryota; kingdom Metazoa; phylum Chordata; class Actinopteri; order Salmoniformes; family Salmonidae; genus Salvelinus; species Salvelinus namaycush. Next base: position 4,992,229 of record NC_052330.1, read on the forward strand.
GGGAATTTTTACTAGGGGTAAATGTCAGGAATTGTGAAAAACTTAATTTAAAATGTCTTTGGCTAAGGTGTATGTAAACTTCCGACTTCAACTGTACATACAGCTGGCGGGTGACACACTATCGGCAGAACAGATCAGCAGCCACTGGTATGACATGGGGCGGGGGCCTATGCATTTATGTAAACAACAGCTGGTGCATGATATCTGAGGAAGTCTCTAGGTTTTTGTCACCCGAGGTAGAGTATCTCATGATAAGCTGTAGACCACACTATCTACCTAGAGGGTTTATTTGTATTTTTCGTAGCTGTCTACATACCACCACAGACCGATGCTGGCACTAAGACCGCACTCAATGAGCTGTATACCGCCATAAGCAAACATGACAAAGCTCCTCCAGAGGCGGCGCTCCTAGTGGTCGGGGACTTTAATGGTACCCCAGGTAATCTTAGGTTTTTATTTTTTTGTACATATTCTTCACACTTGTGTGTATAAGGTAGTTGTTGTGAAATTGTTAGGTTAGAGTACTCGTTGGTTATTACTGCATTGTCGGAACTAGAAGCACAAGCATTTCGCTACACTCGCATTAACATCTGCTAACCATGTGTATGTGACAAATAAAATTTGATTAGATTTTTTTTTTATGCAGGGAAACTTAAATCAGCTTTACCAAATTTCTATCAGCATGTTAAATGTGAAACCAGAGGGGAAAAAAATTGTAGTCCACTCTTACTCCACACACAGAGACGCGTACAAAGCTCTCCCTCGCCCTCCATTTGGAAAATCTGACCATAATTCTATCCTCCTGATTCCAGCTTTCAAGCAAAAATTTAAACAGGAAGCACCAGTGACTCGGTCTATAAAACAGTGTTCAGATGAAGCAGATGCTAAACTACAGGACTGTTTTGCTAGCACAGATTGAAATATGTTCAGGGATTCTTCCGATTGCATTGAGGAGTACACCACGTCAGTCACTGGCTTTATCAATAAGTGCATCGAGGACGTTGTCCCCACGGTGACTGTACGTACATACCCCAGCCAGAAGCCATGGATAGAGCTGCCACTTTCAAGGAGCGGGACTCTAACCCAGAAGCTTATAAGAAATCAAACAGGCAAAGCGTCAATACAGGACTAAGATCGAATCGTACTACACCAGCTCCAACGCTCGTCGGGTGTGGCAGGGCCTGCAAAATATTACAGATTACAAAGGGAAGCACAGCCTGAGAGCTGCCCACTGACACAAACCTACCAGACGAGCCTAATAACTTTTATGCTCGCTTCGAGGCAAGTAACAGTGAAACATGCATGAGAGCATTAGCTGTTCCGGACAACTGTGTGATCACGCTCTCCAAAGCCGATGTGAGTAAGACCTTAAAACAGTTCAACATTCACAAGACTGCAGGGAAAGACTGATTACCAGGTTGTGTACTCCGAGCAAGCGCTGACCAACTGGCAAGTGTCTTCACTGACATTTTCAACCTCCCTTTCTGAGTCTATAATGCCATCATGTTTCAAGCAGACCACCATAGTCCCTGTGCCCAAGAACACTAAGGGAACCTGCCTAAATGACTACCAACCCGTAGCACTCACATCTGTAGCCATGAAATACTTTGAAAGGCTGGTCATGGCTCACATCGAAACATTATCCCAGAAATCCTAGACCCACTCTAATTTGCATACCACACCGACGGGACGCCCCAGATGGTAAGGGTAGGTAACACATCCGCCACGTTGATCCTTAACATGGGGGCCCCTCAGGGGTGTCTCCTCCTGTACTCCTTGTTCACTCATGACTGCACGGTCAGGCACAACTCCAACACCATCATTAAGTTTGCTAATGACACAACAGCTGTAGGCCTGATCACCGACAACGATGAGACAGCCTATAGGGAGGAGGTCAGAGATCTGACTGTGTGGTGCCAGGACAACAACCTCCCCCTCAACGTGATCAAGACAAAGGAGATGATTGTGCACTACAGGAAAAGGAGGTCCGAGCACGCCCCCATTCTCATCGATGGAGTTGTGGTGGAGCAGGTTGAGAGCTTAAAGTTCCTTGGCGTCCACATCACCAACAAACTTACATGGTCCAAGCACACCAAGACAGTCATGAAGAGGGCACGACAAAACCTATTCCCCTTCAGGAGACTGAAAAGATTTGGCATGGGTCCTCATACGGTTTTACAGCTGCACCATCGAGAGCATCCTGACGGGTTGCATCACCGGCTAGTTTTGCAACTGCTCGGCCTCCGACCGCAAGGCACTACAGAGGGTAGTGCGTAAGGTTCAGTACATCACCGGGGCCAAACTTCCTGCCATCCAGGACCTCTATACCAGTCGATGTCAGGGGAAGGTCCAAAAAAGACTCCAGCCACCCTAGTCATAGACTGTTCTCTGCTACCGCACGGCAAGTGGTACCGGAGCGCCAAGTCTAGGTCCAAGAAGCTCCCAAATAGCCATAAGCTAATCAAATGGCTACACAAACTATTTGCATTGACCCCCCTTCTGGAACGCTGCTGCTACTTTGTTATTATCTATGCATAGTCAGTTTAATAACTCTACCTACATCTACAATTACCTCGACACCATGACCCTGCACATTGACTCTGTACCGGTACCCCCCTGTATATAGCCTGGCTATTGTTATCACTGGATTCGAACTTGAAACCTTTGGAATCAGAGGTTGATGCTTGCGCCTATCTGCAGCACCTTAGCAAAACCGAAACCTACTTGAAGGCAGCAGCACTCAGTGTTGCCCTTAATTGCTGGTTTCCACGTCATCTCCCAATGTCCTCGAATACTGACTTGTATCATGGGTGACCTGGCTGGGTGAAAGAGAGAGCGAGATATAGAGAGATTGGCTGTGTGCAATCAATGTGCTCCCTCACCCACCAACAGATGACACGCAAAGTGATGGCAGTATGACGGTTTTAATGGTGCCCATGATTCCATGTTTTATTATTCACCATCTTAGGGAATACATGCGTCATGAGTCATGTTTCAGTTGTGTTTTTGTTAGTCTGGGTTGTGAATTTTTTTCTCCAGTCCTTACGTTCCAGATCATCAGTGTTTGGGATTCCTTGATGTATAGGGATGTCTAGGTCCTGTCTGTCTGCTATGTTTCTCTCCTCCCCTTGCCTGCCTATCTGTCTTCTCAGGTCCTGTGCCAGCAGAGAACCCCAGTGTGCTATGGACACTGTTCGTTTACTCCACCCACTCTGTCATGGTCACTGAGTTACATAGGGACATATTGTACCACACATTTACTGACACGCACGCACACGGAAATAGATTATCCATGCCTACCATCTAATCAAGCAGTCTAATAACAGTGATACAGTCATTCTGACAACAGACACTGTGACATTGATCTACAGAGCTCTGAGGCTGGAGTTACAGCGCAGATATCCATTTGTTCGTGTTACTGTAATTGAGAAATGGGTGATTATTGAAGTGTCTGCATGGCTTGGTGGATGTCTACTCTGCTTCTTGTGGTATCACTCCTCAGTAGTTCTTCTGCCGCAGGTCGGTGGCGCTTTGCCTGTGTCCCAAATGGCACCCTTGGGACGCAGGCATTGTGAATTCTGCCAAGTCATCACAGCAAAGAGGAAAGGGAATAATCTGTTTCACCATGAGGGCTGATCTCTCTCTGCAACTCTGTAGCACTGTCTTTGATTTATCTCATTTCACTCTGCTCCTCTCTTTTTCATCTCTCTCCAACCCCATCTCTATTCTCTCCCTCTCTTGCAGTGCGTGCTGGGAGTGTTTTGGAGTTTGAGTGTTTGGCGTGGAGGGCCCTGTCCTAACTTATTTACTTGATTCTCTCCTTGGTCTTTTCTTTCAATTAGTCTTTTCTATTGTGGGGGGTTAATGCACTATTTGGTTTTAGCGGTACCAACTGTTTTAGGGTGGAAGAGGACAGCGTTTTAGTTTCCTGGGGTTTGGATGGCGTGGTGTGCATGATGGCTTCTCAGCCGAGCATGGAGGAGGCACTGTCGTTACGGCATGGATTCAGGTGTGTTCCTGAGAATGGAGTTAAGGTGGAGGAGGTTCTGCTTGCGGTCGATGAACAGGTAGGAGCTGAATTTATACATTCCGCTTCTAGAATAAACAAAGCTGTGGTTGTGTTCATGAAAAGGGCAAATTTGATGGGTATGCTCATTGCTCGTGGAATATTTGTAAGGGGTTTGTTGGTGCCAATATTGCCTCTTTCTACCCCTTCGACCAGGGTGGTAGTTGCAAATTTGCCTTTTGGTGAGGGTATAAGCCCCAGTGGGGGAAATCGAGGTCAACGTGCAGGGAGCAATGAGATGCAGGCAGCATAGGCTGGGCCTAGTCATGCCAGGGATGGTGGTGTAGATGAGGCTGAGCCTAGTCATGCTACAGAGGGTGGTGTAGATGAGGCTGGGCCTAGTCAGGCTATAGATGGTGGTGTAGCTGAGGCTGGGTCTAGTCATGTTATGGATGGTGGTGTAGCTGAGGCTGGGTCTAATCAGGTTATGGCAGTGGATGAGGAGAGTATAGTTGGGAAGTGTGAAAGACTAGGGGGGAGGAGGAGGGTGTCAAGTGGGAAAGGAAAAAGGGGGAGAAGAAAGGAGGTGGGAGGGGAGAGGCTGGGGTGGTCAAAGGCACCAAGGAACCATTGCCTGGTGCTGGAAGGCCCTGACCAGAGAGGAAGGGCAGGTGGTCAGGATGGGAAATGAGGAGGAGGAAGGTGAGACCTTTTTTTCAGACTCCGCCCCAATGTGTCCGGAGCTGACAGCCAGTCAAGCAGAGGGGTCAAAGTACACGGTGAGGGAACTGACAAGTTCCCGAATGAGACCAAGGGAAAAAAGTTAATCTTGAGGCTTTTTTTCTGATCCGAGAAAGTTTGTAAGATCAGTACAACATGCTATGAAAAATGAGAGGCATGGTGTCCTCTCACCCAGGAAACGGTTTAGGTTGAGGAAGTGGGTCACAATGTTGCGCAAATGTCTACCTTCAGACACTTTAGACGAAGAGTTTCTTTCTGGCACTGGGGATTTTTGAGATTTGCTATTGGTCTCTTTCTTTGCTGTCTTTCTCCCACTTCTTATGGAGACTCTGGGTAGGCTCGCTTAATATAAATGGCGGCAGAAATGCAGGAAAGAGGAATGTGTTGGGTGAATATGTAAAACAAAAAAAAGTACAGGTTTTGTTCTGCAGGAGACGCATAGTGACATGGTGAATGAAGCCGATTGGGGGCTCTGGTGGAAAGGGGCAAGTGCCATGGGACAAATTTTAGTGCAGGGGAGGCAGTCCTTTTTGTATTGGGTCTGTCTGTAAAAAATTGCTCTTCAAAAGGAGGTGTGTAGGGGTAGGCTGCTTGTTGTAAAAGCAGAAATAAACAACATGGGTTTTGTCTTTGTGAATGTGTATGCGCCTAACACAGGGAGGGAGAGGGAGGTTCTATTTGGGTGTCTTAGACAGGAACTCTCACAGGTAGCGCCTGAGGAGAAGCTAGTGGTCGGCGGGGACTGGAACTGTACAATGGATTTTACGAAAGACAGAAATGGGGAAGAGCCTCATTCAGGGTCAGTGGGAGTGTTAAGGGACATCATTAATCAGTTTGACCTAGTGGATGTTTGGAGAACTAAACATCCTTACATAAGACAGTATACATTGGTGAAGGTTGTTGGGGCTAGGGTAAGTGCAGCCCGACTTGATAATTTTTACATGTCCAGGAATCAGAGCAATAGGCTGTTGGGCGCTACCATTCTCCGGTTGGGTTTTTCGGATCACCACATAACCATGGCTCGGCTGTCTATTTCCCCAGGACCTCGTCATGCATCCTATTGGAAGTTTATTAAAATCTAACTAGTCCTCCAGACCCCCTTGCCAGTCCCCAGTCTCTGCCGTCACCTGCAGTGGTGGAAAAATTGGTGGTCCCTCCCCCTTTGACCGCTCAAACACCTCCCTTTCCAGCTTAGTCAGTGCCTCCTGGACCATCTCCAGGAATCTCTCCAGTTGCCTAAAGTAGCCTAAGAGACGTTATTCCTGTTTGTTGTGCCAGGACTTCTGGGGTTTTCCACCCCTTCTCTCCCAGCAGTCGCTGGTCACCCAGCCTTAATAAGCCCACTGCCATCAGTCGCCTCTGCAGGGTGGCCGACTGAACCGATCTCAAAGGGATGACTGGGTCGATCTAAGATCAAGATTATCCCACCAACGGGACATTAATAAGGCTAGGCGTCCCGCTAGCTTGCCAACTTCCGGTGAAACTGGAGGGTGCGCAATTCAAATAAATAATCATTCAAATTATGGATATTAAACATAGGTACATACAAGTGTCTTATATCGGTTGAACGCTTAAATTCGTGATAATCTAACTGCACTATCCGATTTACAGTAGCCATTACAGCGAAAGCATGCCATGCGATTGTTTGAGGACGGCGCCCCACATCAAAATATTTTTCCATTGGCACAGGTTTCATAAATTCACAAATAGCGATTAAATGTTCACTTACTTTTTGAAAATCTTCCTCTGATTTGTCATCCAAAGGGTCCCAGCTATAACATGTAGCGTCATTTTGTTAGATATAATCCTTTATATCCCAAAAAGTCAGTTAGTTGGCGCCATCGATTTGAGTAATCCACTCGTTCAACATGTAGAGAAAGGAATCCAACAATCTACCCTACACTTTGATAAAACAAGTCAAAATAAGTTTCTATTGACTCCTCAGATACCCTAACATGTAATCAAACTATAATATTTCATACGGAAAGAAGTATGTTCAATAGGAAAACGATATTAGCAGGTGCGTCTCGTCTTCATCGCGAGCGCATACACAAATTTCCAATAGTGTGTCCCAGTACTAAAACACATTATTCTTACTCGTTTTGGAAGAAATAATCCTGAAACCTTGAACATTGAGTGCTGACACCCAGTGAAAGCCATAGGAATTGCATACTGGGAGCTAGATTTCATTATTTCCCTATACTTTCCATTGTAAGAGCATTGGCTCCGGTTAGTTTTTCTTTGGATTTTCTCCTACCATATCTATTGTGTTATAGTCTCCTACATTATTTTAACATTTGTACAAACTTGAGTGTTTTCTTTCCAATGGTACAAATTATATGTTTATCCTGGCTTCAGGGCCTGAGCAACAGGCAGTTTACTTTGGGCACATCAGTCAGGCGGAAATTGAGAAAAAGGACCCTAGCCTGAAGAAGTTTAACTGAAACATCTTATGTTTCACCGAGTCGTGGCTGAACGACGACACGGATAATATAGAACTTGCGGGATTTTCCATGGACCGGCAGGACAGAGAAGCTACGTCTGGGAAGACAAGGGGCGGGGGTGTATGTCTGTTCTGCAATGTCTAATATTAAAGAAGTCTCAATGTATTGCTCGCCTGAGGTAGAGTACCTTGATGATAAGCTGTAGACCACACTATCTACCAAGAGTTCTCATCTATATTATTCGTAGCCATCTATTTACCACCACAAACAAATGCTGGCACTAAGACAGCACTCAACCAGCTGTACAAGGCCATAAGCAAACAATAAAATGCTCATCCAGAAGCGGCGCTCCTAGTGGCCGGGGACTTTAATGCAGGCAAATTTAAATCCGTCAAACCTAATTTCTACCAGCATGTCACATGTGCAACCAGAGGAAAAAGAACACCTTTACTCCACACAGATATGCATACAAAGCTCTCCCCCACCCTCCATTTGGCAAATCTCACCATAATTATATCCTCCTGATTCCTGCTTACAAGCAAAATCTAAAGCAGGAAGTACCAGTGATTCACACAATATGGAAGTGGTCAGATGACGTGGATGCTACGCTACAGGACTGTTTTGCTAGCAGACTGGAATATGTTTCGGGATTCATCCAATAGCATTGAGGAGTATATCGGCTTCATCAACAAGTGCATCGACGACGTCGTCCCCACAGTGACCGTAAGTACATATCCCAACCAGAAGCCATGGATTACAGGCAACATCCACATCGAGCTAAAGGCTAGAGCTGCCGCTTTCAAGGAGCGCGACACTAATCTGGATGCTTATAAGAAACCCCGCTATGCCCTCAGATGAACCATCAAACAAGAAAGCGTCAATCCAGGATTAAGATTGAATCCTACTACATCGGCACTGACACTTGTCGCATATGGCAGGGCTTGAAAACTATTACGAAATACAAAGGGAAACCCAGATGCGAGCTGCCCAGTGACACGAGCCTACCAGGCAAGCTACATGCCTTTTATGCTCGCTTCAAGGCAAGCAACACTGAAGCACCCATGAGAGAACAAGCTATTCTAGACGACTGTGTGATAAGGTAGCAAGACCTTTAAACAGGTCAACATTCACAAAGCTGCTGGGCCAAATGGATTACCAGTACTCAAAGCATGCGCGAACCAACTGGCAAGTGTCTTTACTGACATTTTCAACCTCTCCCTGACCGAGTCTGTAATACCTACATGTTTCAAGCAGACCACAATAGTCCCTGTGCCCAAGGAAACGAAGGTAACATGCCTAAATGATTACCGCCCGTAGCACTCATGTCTGTAGCCACAAAGTGCTTTGAAAGGCTGGCCATGGCTCACATCAACAGCATCCTCCCGGATACCCTAGACCCACTCCAATTCGCATTCCGCCCCAACAGATCCACAGATGACGCAATCTAAGTCGCACTCCACACTGCCCTTTCCCACCTAGACAAAAGGAACACCTATGTGAGAATGCTGTTCATTCACTACAGCTCAGCGTTCAACACCATAGTGCCCACAAAGCTCATCACTAAGTTAAGGATCCTGGGACTAAACACCTCCCTCTGTAACTGGATCCTGGACTTCTTGACGGGCCGCCTCCAGGTGGAAAGGGTAGGCAACAGCAAGTCTGCCACGCTGATCCTCAACACTGGAGCCCCTCAGGGGTGTGTTCTAGTCCCCTTCTCTCTGTTCACCCACGACTGCGTGGCCAAACACAATCATTAAGTTTGCTGATGACACAACAGTGGTAGGCCTGATCACCGACAATGATGACACAGCCTATAGGGAGGTTAGAGACCTGGCAGTGTGGTGCAAGGACAACAACATCTCCCTCAATGTGAGCAAGACAAAGGAGATGATTATAGACTACAGGAAAAGGCGGGCCAAACTTGCCCCCATTAACATTGACAGGGCTGTAGTGGTGCGGGTCGAGAGCTTCAAGTTCCTTGTTGTCCACATCACCAACAAACTAACATGGTCCAAACACACCAAGACAGTCGTGACGAGGGCACGACAACACCTTTTCCCCCTCAGGAGACTGAAAAGATTTGGCATGGGTCCCCAGATCCTCGAAAGGTTCTACAGCTGCACCATCGAGAGCATCCTGACTGGTTGCATCACCGCCTGGTATGGCAACCGCTCGGCATCTGACCGTAAGGCACTACAAAGGGTAGTGCGTACAGTACATCACTAGGGCCAAGCTTCCTGCCATCCAGGACCTCTATACAAGGCGGTGTCAGAGGAAAGACCCAAAAAATTGTCAAAGACCTCAGTCATCCAAGACTGTCCTCTCTGCTACCCCACGGCAAGTGGTACCGGAGCACCAAGTCTAGGACCAAAAGGCTCCTTAACAGCTTCTACCCCCAAGCCATAAGACTGCTGAACAATTAATAAAATGGCCACCGGACTATTTACATTGACACTCCACCCTCCCTCCACTTGTTTTTTACAATGCAGCTATGCGGTACCTGTACCCCTCTATATAGCCTTATTGTTATTTTATTGTTTTCATTTTTTACTTGAGTTTATTTGGTAAATATTTTCTTAACTCTTTCTTGCCCTGCACCGTTGGGTAAGGGCATGCATGTAAGCATTTCACGGTAAGGTCTACGCGTTGTATTCGGCGCATGTGACAAATAAGGTTTGATTTGATTTGGAGGTCTATTTAATTTTGTCCCGGTACGGGATTACACTGATAAAATAACCAATACCTCTATTAAAATTTTTTTTTTACATTTCTTTGTGCATTGATTGGGAAAAAACAGCTTGCAATCAAGATAACATGTTGCTATGAAAGTCTCAAAAGAAAGGTGGATAATGAAAATAGAAGTTTCACAGAAGAATGGACAGAGAAATAGGCATTCTTACCATATTTCTCCATTGTCAAACCAGAGTGTCTTGTTTGAAACTAAACGGTCGTCGTTTGCAAATAATTAAATATTAGACATCCTTATGAATCTAAGCATGGCACTTTCAAAAGTTATCTATCCACCCAGACAGAGGCAGAAAAAGTTCAGCTTCTGTCACTCTCCCTCTTACCACAGACTTTCCGGAAGCAATCAGGATGGAGAGCACCACAGATCTCCTCAGAGGGAGCTTCAATAGATTTATTTTTTCTTTCCCCTAATTGTCATCTGACCCTTTTTTGGTACGGCGTCCCGGCAAAATAAATACTGGGAGTAGACCATACCGGTAAAACATGAGCCTTTCACAATAATGAAAACTAAATGTACCGGACCATACCGCCTTACTTTCTCCCCTGGTTGCGTGTGCTTGCGTGTGTGTGTGTCTTTGTTTGCGTGTGTCCGTGCTTGCGCATGTGTGTTTGTGCCTGAACTTGCGTGTGTCTGCATGCATGCTTCACGCTTCATTCTCAGCAACACCTCATATACTATGAGTCACTGTCCTGCTCTTGCTTCGCCCTGATATTCAGGAGATTTTGCTCAAACCACAGCTCTTTGATTGACACTCCAATATTCGGAGAGTAGGTGATACTCTTTTTCTAAATCATTTTAATAGCTCAGCCCTGATCTTCCACACACTCCTTAAGGCCCCGATGACAGCAAGGTTCTTCTGCACTTTATAGCCCCCTGCTCAGAGACAGTGAGGTAGTGTATTTAACATTCTACTGTGACATCATAGGTCAATGACCTAGCATTTCATGTTTCCTAATGAGGCCCAATCTGCCACATCACTATTGATGGCTGTGCACGCTCACACGCACATTCCCTGCCTGCCTGCTGGAAAATGTGATGCTAGCTGCATCGCTAAGTCAGCTCAATGAAGGCAACACGCCACCGTTTTATTATCAGAAAACCTTCAAAGAACAGGCACACAGGTTGGGGAGATGTTTTTACTTGCTACTGAGGAGATGTTGTAGTGTTTGTTTTTGTTGCAGTAACAAGTGTTACTTATTTGAATGGATATCCAAGAAAGCAATTAAATTGGTTGATTAGTTGGTTGAATAGTCGATATGCCCCATACAGCATGTATGAGTCCCATTTGACTGTTTTGCTACGCAACATACATGTAAAATGCAACATGTCATACCTGTTTGTTTTTATCATTTTCATTGTGATGTCTCAAAAGGTATACCCTTTTAGGTAGTGTATATCAACAGCCAAACCTACATGTTACAATAAGACAAATCTACACACAACTTAATACACACAACGCAACACAAATCTCTACACAATGCAACACAAATCTACACGGAATGACACACATGGAGTCAATTTGAGTTCAACAGAATTGGACCAACAGCCAAGTCAACTGCTGCTGGCTCAGGTTACTGCATAGTAGTCGTGGGTCGCCAAAAAGAGTATCAAAAGTCGCCGCAGAGAAAAGATGACAAGAACCGAGAAAATTGTTTGACCAAAGACACTTTAAGATTGGATGCAAACATCAATGACATGCTTTCAAAATAATTTTCAATATTTTATTTCAGTTTCAACTTGCATTGCTTCACTTTCGCTTTTTTTCTTTTCATTTATGATCTTTTTGCTTTTGGCCCAATTCTTTTGAAATCAAATTGGCATTGGCTCCACAGATGCAACACAGATCTCCACACAACGTAACACAACTGTATCGCTGCAGAATGCTGTGGTAGCCATGCTGGTTAAGTGTGCTTTGAATTCTAAATAAATCACATAGTGTCACCAGCAAAGCACCCCCACACCAACACACCTCCTCCTCCATGCTTTACGGTTGGAAATATACATGCAGAGATCATCCATTCACCCACATCGCGTCTCACAAAGACATGGCGATGGAACCAAAAATCGCCCATGTGGACTCCAGACCAAAGGACAAATTTCCACCGGTCTAATGTCCATTGCTCGTGTTACTTGGCCTAAGCAAGTCTCTTCTTCTTGTTGGTGTCCTTTAGTAGTGGTTTCTTTGCAGCAATTCAACCACGAAGGCCTGATTCACAGTCTCCTCTGAACAGTTGATGTTGATGTGTCTGTTACTTGAACTCTGTTTGGGCTGCAATTTCTAAGGCTGGTAACTCTAATGAACTTATCCTCTGCAGCAGAGTTAACTCTGGGTCTTCCTTTGCTGTGGCGGTCCTCATGAGAGCCAGTTTCATCATAGTGCTTGATGGTTTTTACGACTGCACTTAAAGAAACTTTCAAAGTTCTTGAAATGTTCCGTATTGACTGACCTTCATGTCTTAAAGTAATGATGGACTGTCGTTTCTCTTTGCTTATTTAAGCTGTTCTTGCCATAATATGGACTTGGTCTTAGGGCTATCCTCTGTATACCCCCCCCCCCCCCCCCCCCCCCCCCCCTACCTTGTCACCACACAACCGATTGGCTCAAACGTATTAAGAAGGACAGACATTTCACAAATGAACTTTTAACAAGGCACACCTTTTAATTGAAATGCATTCCAGGTGACTACCTCATGAAGCTGGTTGAGAGAATGACTAGAGTGTGCAAAGCTGTCATCAAGGCAAAGGGTGTCTATTTGAAGAATCTCAAATATAAAATACATTTTGATTTGTTTGACACTTTTTTTGGTTACTACATGATTCCATATGTTTTATTTCATCGTTTTGATGTCTTCAGTATTATTCTACAATGTAGAAAATAGTACAAATAAATAAAAACCCTTTAATGAGTAGGTGTTCTAAAACTTTTGACCGATAGTGTATTCTCTCCCAACGATTGAGGGAGTGTGCACAAAGAACAAAGAAACAGGGCCTCCCATATGCTTAATTTCGAGTTATTTATGCAACTTTAGTTGTGATACAAACATTGAGCTCAATGTTTTGATTTTTAAAACATTCTAAGGCTGCATGATGTGACTAATGATAATTTGAAGAAAGGCTGACAACAGATCAGAATGTTTAGCTTAAAATGTTGATAAGCTATTAGGCTATTTCTTCACATTACAAGCGTAGCAATGCGCACAGGGCAGTAAGCTAGATGCACGAATGTTCCAAAATACAATAAATTAGCGTGAATTGCTTTTATTATAAAGTGATAGGCTAATATTGTCACCCATCAGACTATTCTTGATTTAATTTTGTCTTTACATATACTAAATAGTATAGGTGTGAAATGTATTTTGATTAAGAATGGACCATGCTCAGAATGGACCAAGCACTTGAAAAAATGTCATCTTTGCACTGCCAGCCAGGTAGGCTATACTCCTGTTGTAAAGAAAAGCAATGTGATTAATATTAGGAGAGTTGAGAAATAAATATAGTAGGCCTAGCCTATAGAAAGCTGATGGCAGCCTCCTCTTTTTAATAGAGGCCATCAAAACTCTGTTTTCCCACGCAATTGCATAGCCTATAGAAATGTTGGGCAACATGAACTCATGGGTTATCATGAAGTGTTTGATTCGATTTTCAAATACATTTGTATGGATGTTAGTGATTAGAGGGACAATCGAGGGCAGTTAGCAAGTTTGGTATGCTACTAATGACCATCAGCATCATCAGAGCTTGGGGAAGCTGTGACTAAATAGTAACGTGGAATTTGACTGCAGTCATGATTCGTGACAACCGGTGAGGCTGTAGTGGTAACCCACACCAAATGCAAGAGTTAAGTTGAGATCTAGGTTTTCTGAAGAAAGCTGCTAAATGCTAAGCTAGTAAACCAAATAGACTCGTGAAGAGGAGTAGAAGGAGGAAACCAGAGCATTGTGGGGTGCCTCTCTAGACACGCAGGGCTTACACCCATAAAGCTTTGAGTGGCATGTTATGCGTGATTGAATTAGTCTTCAGCCAAGTCTTCGAACCGAGTCGACTGACAGAGAACCACACAGCACAAATCTATTCACAACGCAACACAAACCTAGACACTAAGGTCCACTCTGGATCAAAACTACCCCAGAAATAGAAAGCCATGGGTCTGGTGGTGCATACTGGAAAGAGTGAGGGAGGAAAGAGGAAATTGTGAAACATAAAAGTTGAAAAAGAAAAGTGTAAACCATTAGATTCTTCCTGCCTGTGAGCGAGGGGCATGTGGTGCCGGTGCCTCTGCCTCTCAGGCAAGGCAATTAATGAGATTTTGATTTAAAGCCTGGTCTGAGATCAGTCGTCGTCAGCACAGTCCGTTCCTTTGGTGTGGTTGTATTTTCAGACATGTTAATCATGCCTACAAATGACTCTGCCATACATTTAGAATATGGCTGCCGTCTGGATGCAGTTTGATCCATTAATATATCCCTCTAATGGAGCTAGGGCCCAGGCTTTACTTAGTGCTTCAGACACAAAAGCAAGCACACATAAAACAGACGCACGCAGGCAGACACGCGTATAGTCAGGCACGAACGCACGCACAATAAACACTGCACAGGAGAGCAGAGATCACAAGCATGGGTTCACTTTAGCTTTTAATCCACAGAGGGTATGTTGTTTGATCAGGCTGGTCATTGTATTTGTCCATTGTAGAGATTACTTTTTTTGGCGGAGTTTTATCTCCACACTCCCTTAGAGATTCCACCACCGTTTTTCTACATATATTCCAAGATATTTTTGGTTCTGCAAAATATTCCGGAGATGATTGATGATGTGCACACATGTATACCCAAAGCCATTTGCCTTCCTGCCAGCGAGCAAACCACCAATAGAAAGGAATCTAGAACTTTTAATAAGTTGTTCATTACTTTGAGATGTTTTTTTAAGTGTGCTGTCAAATCTGTGATCAAATGAGAAGAGGATGGGTGAACTAAGGGTCATAAACTGTAATTACACTGTATGCGTGTCACTTTCCACTCCAAAATGTGTACACAACACCTAAACCTGCACTTCAATGATTTCGTTTCTGATTGAACGCATAAATGAGCATACATTGATCCAACATCTGTATAATGCAATTTGAATACAGTGTGTGTATTTGACACATGTATCCACCGTCTCGTCGCAGCTGTCATCTGTCTCCCTCGTGATTAAAACGCTGTCCCTTTGGAACAGCCTTCATTCTGCATTTTTTAATGAGCTCATGTGCTTCGATCAAAACTCAAGCAAAAGGAGGGTACGAGGGACGTCAGGACATCAGTGGTTCCATCACGACGGTCTGTCAGGCCACATATTCCATCAGTGGAGAGGAAGAGAGGGGGAGAGAGAGTCAGCGTGCCTCGGCTTGTTTGGGTGACAATAACATTACTCTGATACAAAAACATCTGTTCGCCCACCTCGGTTGCGGGGCTGGCGCTATACCAGGATGCATCCTAAATGGCAACCTATTCCCTTCATAGTAAATGACTTTTTACCAGCACTCTGGTCAAAAGCAGTGCACTATAAAGGGGATAGGACAGTCCTGCCACTACACTCAACACAGAAGGTAAAAGCATTTCAATCTGGCCTCCTGTTTAAGTTTCATAGATTCAGATGAAGAATGGACCCTCTTAATTTACATGTGTCCTGGGGCTGAATAAATGAATATAAATGGTACTTTATTTCTCTGCGGTGGACAGGCAAATCATTTTTGATAACTTGGAGATGGAATGGAGGGGTAGGGGTCTATGCTCACAGGATGATCCACAGGGGCTTCGTGTGGCTTTAGCTGGATAATTATAATCCTGGTTCTATTCAAAATGTCCATTGTAACGTTGCGACGTTGGCATGGTCCCATGGTCCCATATTGAGGATTGTTAGATTTGTTATCAGACCTATAAGACCTTATGAGTGTTTCTATGACTTCTTCCACTGGGATTGCCTACTCTGTGTTCGAGGTCTTTACGGATCCACCCGTACCCGAATACCCGAGACCCAATCAGGGACCAGTGCAGTTCTGGATCCAGAATTCTTAATTGTGTCACAGGTCTGGGTCGGATCTGGTATGATCGTCACGGGTCTCAGGTTTGTGTAGTTTTAACTGACCTGTCCGGAAGGGCCCATACAGATCCGAATGCGACTGCTGCAGTAGAGCGAGAGAGAGAGAAATTATATAATTTATGCTGCTGCTCTTGCTTTTCACAAGTTCACAAGAGCACTTGTAGCTTGTTGTTGTCGGGCCAATCATAAGTCGTCAAATCGGCAATAGGCTACGGACGTGTCCATGTGTGACAAAAGTTAGGAGATATCTAAACAATGGAAGATGGAATTAAAGTGACAGAATTAAAAGTTAAAGGAGAAGGACATGCTACAGTGACCAAGAGCCTACAAGTAGACTGCTACTTAATATTCTGAATGGAGTTGTTGTTATTTGTAACTGTAGGATGAGAAAGTGCATGCTCTACAGTCTTTAATTAGGCTAGTTGGCTAACATTAGCTAGCTTAACTAGCTTCTCCTGGTTTGATGCAGTCAAGAGAGGTACTGTCATATTTGATGATAAATAACCTAGCTATGGCAGCTATTAGTTTACTATAGCGCGAGTTGGCTTGGTTGGTTGCTGTCTCTCCCTCCCTCCCTGCTCCCTGTGTCACAGCCTAAAAGTACGGCCCCTCCCCCGCCTGCTAGAGCGGCACCTCTCCCCCTCCTGCTGTATCAGCTCCGGTTAATAAAGTCCAGACTCGGATCGAACCGTGTCCAGACCCAACCAGGTCTATATGGAATGCGTCTAATTGTCCTCAGGTCCGTTTGGAACAGGTCTCTATATAAAAAAAAGACCTCTACCCTGTGTGACACATACAGCTGTACTGGAGCGCCACATAGCTACACTTTGACTAACGCTCTGCATTTCACCTATGCTTAAGAGTACACAAGACAGGCCTTGGCGAGAGAGAGAGAGGGAGAGAGAGAAAGCATGCAGGTCCTCTGTCACCTCATCAGCCCTACTCTAAGAAGCCGCTAATAATATTAACCACTAATATTTTATACGATATTCTCTTGAAACTTTGTGTAATGTTTACTTTTTCTGTGTGTAATAGGTTTTGGCAATTTGGTGATTTTTGTTGTTTGTTTATTTCGCTTGCTTTACCAATGTAAACACAATTCCCATGCCAATAAAGCCCATTTTAATTGAATTGAGAGGGAGGGTAAGGGGGAGGGGGAGAGAGAGAATCCTCTGTCACCGTATCAGCACTACTATGCTCTATCCAGCCAGCCAGTTCCTCCCATCATGTCCATCAGAAAGTAACACACTTTATCAGATCAGCCAGGCTGGTTATGATCTGTCCACTGATGGCTGACACACACACACACACACACACACACACACACACACACACACACACACACACACACACACACACACACACACACACACACACACACACACACACACACACACACACACACACACATACACACTCTGACAGCTGACCTTCTGGGGTTAAAGGGGGAGCAGAGTCCCAGGGAAGGTTGCTCCAGTGCACACAAACCCAGGGAGCAGAGCCCTGTTCAAAGCTAGTGCACTTTGTAGGAAATAGGGTGCCATTCGGGATCCCAATGTTTTTCTTAACTCGGGCCTGGAATAGCACAAACGCTCTCATGTGACGAGGCGTTCAAATTGTTTCCAGCCTTACAATATGGCCATGCTTGCTGATTTAGTGTCGCAGGCTTGTATTTGCCACTCTGCTGCGAACTAAAGTGCTTCCAGCAGCAACTCTGTAGGCAGAAGCTGTAGGCTTGAAACAGACGCACACTCCTTCCTCAGTATAGGGATATATTGTGAGGTCCAAATGGCACTTTATTGCCTTCATCGTACACTACTTTTGACTAGGGCCCATAGCCATTTGTGTAGTATTATCCTTAGGGCTATTCTTTGTTCTATTTAATCTTTCTCTGGGTTTTGTTGGCAAGGAAAGAGCTCCCCTTAAACTAGTAAGAGAAACTGTCATTACCGGACCTCAGACTGTTTAGATGCTTTTTATGAGGTATTTTCTGTGATTTATGACAACATATTATCATTCTATTAATTGTTTATGATATGCTTTGAGTTCCCTAGAAATGTATGCAGCCATGACATAGTCTACAGTTTGTCATTCACAAATGACTTTGCCATGCTGCACTGGTGCTTGAGAACTTGGCCCAGTGCTTCATCGGCACACCCCTTTTTAAAAGAAAGCTATTAATTATATTCCTGAGACATGACATGCAGGAAGGCTTTTTAGTAATCTGTAAAAAAAAAATCAAGTTATATTTTAGTATACTAAGAAAGGGCCTGTAGTTTGGCTCGAGATGAAGAGTTAATCCCTTACTTTTGAACTGTTTTTTTTTTTTAAAGAGTTTTGACAGACCTCGGGAAGCCCCCAAATACATCTTTCTGAAAGAGTGCCTCTTATAAATGAGGACCTGACTTGTACCGCTGTAGAATAGTCGCTGGGTAGTCCCAAGAGGCACCCTATTCCCTATGGAGTACACTACTTTTGACCAGAGCCCTTTAGACCAGCAACCCCTGTGTTCGGTATTTACTCTCGATTGCTCTTTCCATCCTCTTTTTCCCCCCATCTAGACCCCATCTGTTAGCCGGTGCAGAGCATGGTCATTAGCAGGTAACAATTCCTCAGCTTTAAGAGAATGGAAAACTGTCCACAGTGAGCTGTAAAAACTCCCATATGTGCCATACAAGACCAGCCATTTGCATGTAGCTCTGCAGGGTATTCATTTGCCTTAGCACTTGGCTATCTTTTCCCCTCTCAGGCCCTCTTTTCTATATATGGGACAGGATACAGATGCTGGATGTTATCGTATGACGGCACACGCACCTCACTTAGCATGGCAGCAAAGGGACCACAAGAGAGGGCTGCTACAACCAAGCGACACACAGAGACACACACACATACCACCATCTCTGGTAAAGCAAATGAATGGCTTGAAAACAGCCTTGTCAGCCATGCTCTTACAAAACATAATGTACCATCAGACAGAACCATTCTAATGTCACTCCCACTTTCTCCCTGTCTCTCCAACGTTTCCCTTACTTTCCCCTAGTTTAACTCTGTAGGTGCTGAGTAGCATGGACAAGCTGGTGATCGAGAGTCTGCTCTCAAATCTGCTGCCGTGTACACAGAGCAGTCATAGAATGGTGGAGAAAACTACTCAACACTGAACCTAATGGAGGAAGTTTGTGAATGACCTATGCTCCCCAAAGAGCAAAAGGGTTTGAGGAAAGAGGAAAGAGGAACGGAAAGAGGAACGGAGTGCAATGCAATAGTCAAGCATCTTAAATCCCTTTGCCTGTTTTCCCCCGAAGCAATGCACTTAACCTCAACCATGCAAATAAACAACAACTAGCTTATGGTTGTGTCCCAAATGGTATCATTTTCCCTATCGGCCCTGGCAAAAATGTTGCACTACATAGGGAATAGGGTGCCATTTGGGGCGTAATCTTTTTAACAGTCTCCTGGTTGTTTTATTAGCCCAGTTCAGGCTTCAGCCTCTTACATAAATGTTAACGAATGTTTGATTGGAATATTAAAACGGCTCTGTTGATCCCTTTGAACTGGGTTGAACTGTTGGCCCTCAGGGCATAAGTAACCATTAGGCCTCTCCCCAACACTGCTCTACAGCTCACAGCAGTGGGCTGGCTATAAACACGCAAGCATGCGCACACACTGGCTCCATCGCCATCTCCATACCAATCCCTCTCTCCCTCTCTCTCTCTGGAATGTACTGGTAAACAACGGAGTTGGGCTGTGAGCAAAAAAGGATGACAACAAAGGCTAATCCGTGGTTTAATGGTAGCAAAGCATGGTATTTTGAGGGGTTGTTAATGCACTGGATCATCACTGTAAAGTTGATGTTAGCTTTCTTGAGAATGATGTGTCATTTAAATGTACAAGCCATTACCAAAAGTGTGTGGACACCTGCTAGTCTCATTCCAAAATCATGGGTATTAATATGGAGTTTGCTGCTATAACAGTCTCCACTATTCACTAGATGTTGGAACATTTCGGCGCAGATTTGCTTCCATTCAGCCACAAGAGCATTAACGAGGTGGGGCACTGATGTTGGGCGACTAGGCCTGAGTCACAGTTGGCATTCCAAATCATCCCAAAGGTGTTCAATGGGGTTGAGGTCAGGGCTCTTTGTAGGCGTGTCAAGTTCTTCTACACCGATCTCGGCAAATCATTTCTGTATGGACCTCGCTTTGTGCATGGGGGCATTGTCATGCTGAAACAGGAAAAGGCCTTCCCCAAACTGTTGTCACAAAGTTGGAAGCAGAGTATCATCTAAAATGTCATTGCATGCTGTAGCTTTATGATTTCCCTGGAACTAAGGGGCCTAGCCTGAACCAGCTCCAGACCATTATTCCTCCTCCACCAAACTTTACAGTTGGAACTATGCATTGGGGCAGGTAGCGTTCTCCTGGCATATGCCAAACCCAGATTTGTCAGTCATCACTCCAGACAACTCAATTCCACTTCTCCAGAGTCCAATGGCGACGAGCTTTACACCACTCCAGCCGACACTTGGCATTGTGCATGGTGATCTTAGGCTTGTCGGCCATGGAAACCCCTTTCATGAAGCTCCTGACAAACAGTTATTTTCCTGATGTTGCTTCCAGAGGCAGTTTCTAACTCGGTAGTGAGTGTTGCAACCGAGGACAGGCGATTTTTACGTGCTTCAGCACTTCGCAGCTGTTGCTGCTCCTAAACGTTTCCACTTCACAATAACAGCACTTACCGGGGCAGCTCTAGCAGGGCAGAAATTTGACAAACTGACTTGTTGGAAAGGTGGCGTCCTTTGACGGTGTCACATTGAAAGTCACTGAGCTCTTCAGTAAGGCCATTCTTCTGCCAATGTTTGTCTATGGAGATTGCATGGTGGTGTAATCTATTTTATACACCTGTCAGAAGCGGGTGTGGCTGAAATAACCGAATCCATTCATTTCAAGGGGTCCACATACCTTTGTATACAGTGAATTCGGAAAGTATTCAGACCCCTTGACTTATTCCACTTATTCTAAAAATGGATTAACCCCTGTGTTGTCTTAAGGGTAAAAAATGACCCTCCACTATGTTTAACAGCAGAGAAAACCCCCTAAATTATATTTTTTCAACTTGAAATTTGATTACTTTTCCTAGAGTGACCCCAACATTAGAAAAAGTGAAACAATGATTTAGAAGAGGAGGTATCTGAAGAAGAAGATGGGGAAGAATAAAACCCAGAGCATGATGCATCATCTTCAGATGAAGAAGAAATCCCCAAGCTAAAAGAGACATTTTTGTCAAAGAGCAGCAAAATAACATGGTCCTTGTCACCATATGACAACCAGGGCAGGATGGCAGCACAAAAGGATGACCCCAGGGCCCACAAGACATGCAGTGGCCCATGCCCAGGACATCGCCTCAACATTCTACATGTTCATCACACCAGCCATCGAAAAATTCATCCTGGAGATGACAAACTTGGAGGGTTTCCATAAATATGGAGACAACTGGAAAAGGATGGATGAGATTGACCTGCGTGCATAGGGCTGCTAATATTAGCGCGTGTGTATAGGTCCCGAGGCGAGGCTACATGTAGTCTCTGGGATGCAGAGAGTGGAAGGGCAGTTTTCCGTGCCACGATGCCACTGAAAGTCTTTCACACTTTCTCAAGAATGCTACGATTTGATAACTGTGAGTCAAGACCTGCAAGACGTGTGAGAGACAAACTGGCGGCCATAAGAGAGGTCTGTGAGAAGTGGGTGGAGCGTCTGCCATACCTCTACTACCCTGGGCCTGAAGTAACAGTGGATGAGCAACTGGTTCCATTCAGAGGTACATTTTTATTTTCATATCTGTAATGTAAGTGATTTTCACTGTTCATTTTATTATGTATTGCTGTAATATGGTAATCTCTTTTGTCAAAAGGTCGCTGTTCTTTCCCGGCAGTATATGCCCAGCAAGCCAGCAAAGTTTGCCATTGATATGGCTGGCCTGTGACACACAATCCAGCTCCAGTACGCTTAGAAGTTGCAAGTCTACACAGGGAAGCTGACCAGTGGAGGCCCAGAGAAGATCCAGGGGATGCGGGTTGTGCTTGATGTGACAGATGGACTGAGGGGGCACAATGTCATGTGTGACAATTTTTTTGACCTCCGCCAGCAGCTCCTGATGAGGAAGATCACCAGGGTTGGTACAGTTAGAAAGAACAAGCCTGAGCTCCCTCCTGCACTCCTCGCAACAATTGGGAGAGAGGATTTTTCATCAAAGTTTGCCTTCACCCCCACCACCACTCTAGTTTCTTACCTCCCAAAGAGGAACAAGAATGTGGTCCTCCTGAGCACACTGCACAAAACGGCTGAGATCAGTGATCGTGAGGACAGGAAGCCAGCCATCATCCTGGACTACAACCACAAGAAAGGAAGCGTGGACAACCTGGACAAGGTGATTGGAACTTACAGCTGCAGGAGGATGACTTCCCGGTGGCCCCTGGTCATCTTCCATAACATCATTGATGTGTCCTCATACAATGCCTTTGTGATATGGAACAAGATCAACCCTACCTGGATGCCTGATAAGCGGAACAAGAGGAGGGTGTTCTTGGACCATCCAGGAAAGGCACTTGTAGCCCCACATATTCAAAGAAGGGAAGGCCTCCCCCGCACAGCAGCCTCTGCAGCGCTTGAGAAAGTTGTTCAGGGGGCTGAATCTTGTCCTGATCCACCGAAGGCTGCAGCTGGGGCAGGCAAGAGGAGGAGATGCCAATTCTACCCCCCAAAGAAGGACTGTAAAACAAATACTATGTGCTGCACATGTGAGAAATACATCTACAAAGTCCATGCACACACTCTTGCATACTGTCCTATATGTGCTAATTAGAGTTGATTGATTTATGTTCTTCACGTTTTTGTTTTGTATCTATCTTATTCTTATTTATTGTTGTTGTTTATACACCTTGTGGGGGGGGGGGGGGGGGGCGATGGTTAAAAAAAATGGGAGAAGACAAGTATTTTGTAGTTGAATTCCTCATCGTACAGTATATAAGAATATATCACTATGTTGCCTAAAAAGTTCAAGACTGTTATTGTTTCCCTTCAATAAAATGCATTCAAAACTACTTTCTGCACATTTCTGCTACTTTCTTAGGCTACACAAGTGCTATGTCTTGCTAAAAAATGCATGTTTACACCTATGCAGTACCTTTAGCAATAGTAATAATAAACCTCTACTTTAGTAAAGAAAACAATTATGACAGGTGTGTTGTAATAAAAACGAGTGGTCACGAGTGGTGTCCACTGATTAAATGCACTTTCTGCGTTGTGAAGAGGGAAAACCCAGATATTCACAAAGTTTGTGATGAATGACAGGTTGTTTCTTCATGTAAGATAGATTTGGGATTTAAAATTCAATTAAGATTAGTGAAGGCAGGTCATTTTGACCCTTAGGACAAGGGGAGTATACAGAATGTTAAGAAGACTACACAAGTGTTAAGTAAAAATGTTCCTCATCAACGTATACCCCATAATGACAAAGCGAAAACAAGTTGTTAAAAATGTTTGCTAATTTATTAAAACAAAAAAACAGATACTTATTTACATACACTACCATTCAAAAGTTTAGGGTCACTTAGAAATGTCCTTGTTTTCCATGAAAGCATACATGAAACGAGTTGCAAAATGAATAGGAAATATAGTAAAGATGTTGACAAGGTTATAAATAATTATTTTTAATTGAAACAATAATTGTGTCCCTCAAACTTCGCTTTCGTCAAATAATTCTCCATTTGCAGCAATTACAGCCTTGCAGTCCTTTGGCATTCTAGTTGTCAATTTGTTGAGGTAATCTGAAGAGATTTCACCTCATGCTTCCTGAAGCACCTCCCACAAGTTGGATTGGCTTGATGGGCACTTCTTATGTACCGTACGGTCAAGCTCCTCCCACAACAGCTCAATAGGGTTGAGATCCAGTGACTGTGCTGGCCACTCCATTGTAGATAAAATAACAGCTGACTGCTTCCTCCCTAAATAGTTATTGCATAGTTTGGAGCTGTGCTTTGAGTCATTGTCCTGTTGTAGGAGGAAATGGGCTCCAATTAAGCACCGTCCACAGGGTATGGCATGGCGTTGCAAAATGGAGTGATAGCCTTCCTTCTTCAAGATCCCTTATACCCTGTACAAATCTCACACTTTAGCACCCCCAGACCATCTCATTGCCTCCAAAATGCTTGACAGATGGCGACAAGCACTCCTCCAGCGTCTTTAACATTTTTCTCTGCGTCTCACGAATGTTCTTCTTTCTGATCCGAAAACCTAAAAACTTAGATTTGTCTGTCCATAACACTTTTTTCCAATCTTCCTGGTATCCAGTGTCTGTGTTCTTTTCCCCATCTTAATATTTTTTTTTATTGGCCAGTCTGAGATATGTATTTTTCTTTGTAACTCTGCCTAGAAGGCCAGCATCCTGGAGTCGCCTCTTCACTGTTGACGTCGAAACTGGTATTTTGCGGGTACTATTTAATGAAGCTGCCAGTTGAGGACTTATGAGGTGTCTATTTCTCAAACTAGACACTCTAATGTACTTGTCCTCTAGCTCAGTTGTGCACCGGGGCCTCTTTCTATTCTGGTTAGAGCCAGTTTGCGCTGTTGTGTGAAGGGAGTAGTACACAGCGTTGTACGAGATCTTCAGTTTCTTGGCAATTTCTCACATGGAATTGCTTTCATTTCTCAGAACAAGAATAGACTGACGAGTTTCAGAAGAAAGTGCTTTATTTCTGGCCATTTTGAACCTGTAATGGAACCCACAAATGCTGATGCTCCAGATACTCAACTACAGTGCCTTGCAAAAGTATTCATCCCCCTTGGTGTTTTCCTATTTTGTTGCATTACAACCTATGATTTTTTGATTTGGATTTCATGTAATGGACATACATAAAATAGTCCAAATTGGTGAAGTGAAATTGAAAAAATGACAAATGGAAAAGTGGTGCGTGCATATGTATTCACCCCCTTTGCTATGAAGCCCCTAAATAAGATCTGGTGCAACCAATTGCCTTCAGAAGTCACATAATTAGTTAGGTGTTCAGGAACAAAGTTGTGGAGAAGTACAGATCAGGGTTGGGTTATAAAATCAGACAAAACTTTGAACATCCCACGGAGCACCATTAAATCCATTATTAAAATTGAAAGAATATGGCACGATAACAAACCTGCCAAGAGAGGGCCGCCCACAAAATGGACCAGGCAAGGAGGGCATTAATCAGAGAGGCAACAAAGAGACCAAAGATAACCCTGAAGGACCTGCAAAGCTCCACAGTGGAGATTGGAGTATCTGTCCATAGGACCACTTTAAGCCATGCACTCCACAGAGCTGGGCTTTACAGAAGAGTGGCCAGAAAAAAGCCATTTGATTAAAGAAAAAAATATGCAAACACATTTGGTGTTTGCCAAAAGGCATGTTGGGGACTCCCCAAACATATGAAAGAGGGTACTCTGGTCAGAGGAGAATTAGCTTTTTGGCCATAATGTAAAACGCTATGTCTGGCGCAATCCCAACACCTCTCATCATCCCGAGAACACCATCCCCACAGTGAAGCATGATGGTGGCAGCATCATGCTGTGGGGATGTTTTTCATCGGCAGGGACTGGGAAACTGGTCAGAATTTAAGAAATGATGGATGGTGCTAAATACAGGGAAATCCTTGAGGGAAAACCTGTTTCAGTCTTGCAGAGATTTGAGACTGGGACGGAGGTTCACCTTCCAGCAGGACAATGATCCAAGCATACTGCTAAAGCAACACTCAAGTGGTTTAACGGAAACACATTTAAATGTATTGGAATGGCCTAGTCAAAGCCCATACCTCAATCCAATTGAGAATCTGTGGTATGACTTAGATTGCTGTACACCAGCGGAACCCATCCAACTTGAAGGAGCTGGAGCAGTTTTGCCTTGAAGAATGGGCAAAAATCCCAGTGGCTAGATGTGCCAAGCTTATAGAGACATACCCCAAGAGACTTGCAGCTATAATTGCTCCAGACGGTGGCTCTACGAAGTATTGACTTTGGGGGTTGAATAGTTATGCATGCTCAAGTTTTCTGTTTTTTTGTCTTATTTCTTGCTTGTTTCACAATTAAACATATTTTGCATCTTTAAAGTGGTAGGCATGTTGTGTAAATCAAATGATAAAAAAAACCAATAATAATTTAATTCCAGGTTGTAACGAAACAAATTAGGAAAAATGCCAAGGGGGTGAATACATTCGCAAGGCACTGTAGTCTAAAGAAGGCCAGTTTTATTGCTTCTTTAATCAGAACAACAGTTTTCAGCTGTTCAAAGGGTTTTCTAATGATCAATTAGCTTTTTAAAATTATAAACGTGGATTAGCTAACACAATGTTCCATTGGAACACAGGAGTGATGGTTGCTGATATTGGGCCACTGTGCGCCTATGTAAATATTCCATAAAAAATCTGCCGTTTCCAGCTACAATAGTCATTTACAACATTAACAATGTCTACACTGTATTTCTGATCAATCTAATGTTATTTTAATGGACCAAAAAATTGCTTTTCTTTCAAAAACAAGGACATTTCTAAGTGACCCCAAACTTTTGAACGGTAGTGTAACTATTCCGACATTTGCTATGCAACTCAGAATTGAGCTCAGGTGCATCCTGTTTCCATTGATCATCCTTGAGATTTTTCTACTACTTGATTGGAGTCCACATGTGGTAAATTCAATTGATTGGACATGATTTGGAAAGGCACACACCTGTCTATAAAAAGGTCCCACAGTTGACAGTGCATGTCAGAGCAAAAGCCAAGCCATGAGGTCGAAGGAATTGTCCATAGAGCTCCAAGGCAGGATTGTGTCGAGGCACAGATCTGGGGAAGGGTCCCCAAGAACACAGTGGCCTCCACCATTCCTGAATGGAAGAAGTTTGGAACCACCAGTACTCTTCCTAGAGCTGGCCGCCCGGCCAAACTGATCAATCGGGGGAGACTAACGGAATGAAGTACAGAGAGATCCTTGATAAAAACCTGCTCCAGAGCGGAAAGGACTTCAGACGGGTGAAGGTTCACCTTCCAACAGGACAACGCCCTAAGCACACAGCCAAGACAACGCAGGAGTGGCTTCAGGAGTCTCTGGATGTCCTTGAGTGGCCCAACCAGAGCCCGGACTTAAACCCAATCAAACATCTCTGGAGAGACCTGAAAATAGCTGTGCTTTGATGCTCCCCATCCAACCTGACAGAGCGTGAAAGGATCTGCAGAGAAGAATGGGAGAAATTCCTCAAATACAGATGTGCCAAGCATGTAGCATCATACCCAAGAAGACTCAAGGCTGTAATCGCTGCCAAAGGTGCTTCAACAAAGTGCTGAGTAAAGTGTCTGAATTCTTATGTAATGTGATGTTTTTATTTTGAATACATTTCCTAAATTTCTAAAAACCTTTTTTTGCTTTGTCATTATGGGGCAATGTGCGTGGATTTATGTTGGTTTAAAAAAAAAATCTAATTTAGAATAAGGATGTAACGTAACAAAATGTGGAAAAAGTCAAGGCGTCTGAATACTTTCCCAATGCACTCTATATAGTGATAGTCTTCCACATAAATGTAGGCTACATGAGTGTTAGCCCTCCCCACATACACACTCCTCCCAGTACTCAGTCTGCCTCTCTCTCTGTCTCTAATTGGGGATTAATAAACCTAAATGAGTGTGTAATGCTTCGTTCCATAGAAATGCAGTGCCTCAGGACCATCAACATATGAAACCTACGGTATTATGAAAAAAAATGGTGTTCACAGACAGAGGGTTTTATCTCTTTCAGTCTCTCTCTCTCGTCCTTTGAGTGAGACAGTTGTTTGCAGAACCTTAACGGCTATTTCATCATTTAGACGTCTCTCCCTCTCTCTCTCAAACACTTTGCAACTTCCCCTTCCGCTCTCATTCCACAGTGTTTAATAACCCACACAGACCGGTGGGTGATGTTTCCCTGGCCCTGCCACTGCAGGTTGGCTGTGTTGATCCTGTGTATTTGCGTGTGTTCCTAGCTATTCCTCTGTATCTGAGGCAGCTGCAGACATACAAAGTGTGGACAGCAAGGTTATTATAGTTTTGTGTTTTTATTAGTTTTTGTTTTTGAGATTGTTGGTTTACAGATCCACTTTATTAAAAAAAGTAATACTTTTTTATTTTGTTTTTATATTTTGTTTTCATGTTAGGAACAGAAAGAAGCCTATGAGTGGGAGGCTAGGAGCCCGTTTTTGTGTTTTTCTACTTCTTGCCCCTGTGGGGCAGTAATGCATAAGTAGATAGGTCAAGTCATAGGTTAGTTTAAAGAAAGAATCGGCAAAATGACGTGGATGCTGAAGTAAACTGTAGCAGTGGGTCAATTTCTGCAAAAACCAGGAGCATTTGTATTTTGTATTTATTATGGATCCCCATTAGCTGCTGCCAAAGCAGCAACTACTCTTCCTGGGGTCCAGCAAAATTAAGGCAGTTTATACAATGGTAAAACATTACAATACATTCATAGATTTCACAACACACTGTGTGCCTTCAGGCCCCTACTCCACCACATATCTACAGTACTAAATATTTGTTTATGTATAGTGCGTATGTTATTGTGTGTGTGCGCGAATGTGTCTGTACCAATGTTTGTGTTGCTTCACAGTCCCCGCTGTTCCATAAGGTGTTTTTTTAATCTGTTTATTAAATCAAATTTTACTGCTTGCGTCAGTTACTTGATGTGGAATAGAGTTCCATGTAGTCATGGCTCTATGTAGAACTGTGTGCCTCCCATAGTCTGTTCTGGACTTGGGGACTGTGAAGACACCTCTTGTGGCATGTCTTGTGGGGCATGCATGGGTGTCTGCCTGAGCTGTGTGCCAGTAGTTTCAACTTGTCAATACCGCTCATAAATAAAAGCAGTGATAAAGTCAATCTCTCCTCCCCTTTCAGCCAAGAGAGATTGAAATGCATATTATTAATAAACTCAGCAAAAAAAGAAACGTCCCTTTTTCAGGACCCTGTCTTTCAAAGATAATTCATAAAAATCCAATTAACTTCACAGATCTTCATTGCAAAGGGTTTAAACACTGTTTCCCATGCTTGTTCAATGAACCATAAACAATGAATTAACATGCACCTGTGAAACGGTCGTTAAGACACTAACAGCTTACAGACGGTAGGCAATTAAGGTCACAGTTATGAAAACTTAATACATAAAGAGGCCTTTCTACTGACTCTGAAAAACACCAAAAGAAAGATGCCCAGGGTCCCTGCTCATCTGCGTGAATGTGCCTTAGGCATGCTGCAAGGAGGAATGAGGACTGCAGATGTGGCCAGGGCAATAAATTGCAATGTATGTACTGT
The DNA here is from genome assembly GCF_016432855.1 of Salvelinus namaycush. Lineage (NCBI taxonomy): Eukaryota > Metazoa > Chordata > Actinopteri > Salmoniformes > Salmonidae > Salvelinus > Salvelinus namaycush. The sequence continues at coordinate 5,021,595 of NC_052330.1, forward strand.
GAGACGCCTAAGACAGCGCTACAGGGAGACAGGACGGACAGCTGATCGTCCTCGCAGTGGCAGATCACTTGTAACAACACCTGCACAGGATCGGTACATCCGAACATCACACCTGCAGGACAGGTACAGGATGGCAACACCAACTGCCCGAGTTACACCAGAAACGCACAATCCCTCCATCAGTGCTCAGACTGTCCGCAATAGGCTGAGAGAGGCTGGACTGAGGGCTTGTAGGCCTGTTGTAAGGCAGGTCCTCACCAGACATCACCGGCAAAAACGTCGCCTACGGTCAGAAACCCACCGTCGCTGGACCAGACAGGTCTGCCAAAAAGTGCTCTTCACTGACGAGTCGCGGTTTTGTCTTACCAGGGGTGATGGTCGGATTCGCATTTATCGTTGAAGGAATGAGAGTTACACCGAGGCCTGTACTCTGGAGTGGGATCGATTTGGAGGTGGAGGGTCCGTCATGGTCTGGGGCGGTGTGTCACAGCATCATTGGACTGAGCTTGTTGTCATTGCAGGCAATCCCAACGCTGTGCGTTACACCGAAGACATCCTCCTCCCTCATGTGGTACCCTTCCTGCAGGCTCATCCTGACATGACCCTCCAGCATGACAATGCCACCAGCCATACCGCTCGTTCTGTGCGTGATTTCCTGCAAGACAGGAATGTCAGTGTTCTGCCATGGCCAGCGAAGAGCCCGGATCTCAATCATTGAGCATGTCTGGAACCTGTTGGATCGGAGGGTGAGGGCTAGGGCCATTCACCCCCAGAAATGTCTGGGAACTTTACCGTCCCACCTACCCATAAGAAGTTAACAAGGCAGAGCATCACTTTATTATAGACAGACTTCTCCCCATCTTAGCTACTACTGCATCAATATGTTTTGACCTTGACAGTTTACAATCTAGTGTTATTCCAAGCAGTTTAGTCATCTCAACTTGCTCAATTTCCACAAGATTTGGCTGAGGTTTAGGGTTTGATGAGTGTTTTGTTTCAAATACAATGCTTTTAGTTTTAGAAATATTTAGGGCTAACTTCTTCCTTGCCTCCCACTCTGAAACTAACTGCAGCTCTTTGTTGAGTGTTACTGTCATTTCAGTCGCTGTAGTAGCTGACATGTATAGTGTTGAGTCATCTGCATACATAGAAACTCTGGCTTTACTCAAAGTTAGTGGCATGTCGTTAGTAAAAATGTTAAAAAGCAAGGGGTCTAAGCAGCTACCCTGGGGAATTCCTGATTCTAACTGGATTACATTTGATAGACTTCCATTAAATAATACCCTCTGTGTTCTGTTAGGTAAGTAACTTGTTATCCACATTATAGCAGGGGGTGTAAAGCCATAACACATAAGTTTTCCCAGCAGCAGACAATGATCGATATTGTCTAAAGCTGCACTGAAGTCTAACAAGACAGCCCCCACAATCATTTTATCATCAATTTCTCTCAGCCAATCATCAGTCATTTGTGTAAGTGCTGTGTGTACAATCTCTAGTAGGCTTACAAATCTTCTTGTATGACCTCTTACACGTCTTAAACAATTTGATTTGAATTGGGGTGGATGGGGGAGTGAGATGGCCCCTGTTCCCTTCCTCTACTCCATGTGTTAAGGAAAGGGGACCCGATGGGACTCCTGGGCCGTGTTCTAAATAGCACCCTATTCCCTATATATTGCAATACTTTCACCAGACCCCATGGGCCATGTTGAAAAGTAGTGCACCATATAGTGATTAGGGTGCCATTTGAGACAAGGCCAGATATTCTTGCGGTCAGTGAATCTTGAAACATCAGACAGACAGCTCTGTAACATAGGTAGAGATTCTTATTGTTTGTGTAGGTTATATTATATCTGGTGGTGGTCTATTAAATATGAATACAACGCAGCCACATGGAATGATCTGTTGTAGTCTTGTTTTTTGGACCACAGAAAATGTGTAATTCAGTGGATTCATTCGACATGGCACCCTATTCCCTATTAAATGCACTAATCTCAACCAGAGCCCTGGTCAAATGTAGTGCACTATATAGGGAATAGGATGCCATTTGGGATTCAGACAGTGTCAGGGTAGTAGGCTAGTACTGCGAGAAGTGGTTTCTGTGAGCAACAGTTTGATGTTTGGAGGATGTTGGTTTCCAAGTGTAAAGGATGTCACGCTGCTTGCTTAGCGAGTACCACTTCCTCCTGATTTGGCTCACACTGAAGCTCGAACCCAGGACTGCTTCTTTGCTAGCACACGTGACCACCCTCCTGAAACGTCTATTCAGTCACACCACACGAAAAGTGGGGACACTTCAGGCTGAGGAGTATATTTCACACATCCCCATGTGCTACACAAGATTGATTTACATCTATTCATTCAGCCAGCAAAACCTCCTCCATCTCCATTTACCCTGGAGCACTTCAATCAGTCACCCATTCAAACAACACAACTACTCAGGTGACCTGCAATAGATTCTTGCAGGGAGTCAGTGAATGTGGCTATTCTACAGATTGGGGATAATATCTGTTGTTTGTGTGTTAATCCCAGTGTGAGGTATGTTGCTTTTTTTTGCGCCTGTGGGTGAATACCCCATTATTAGATTCAAGGGAGGGCTATTGTGTGTGTGTGTGTCCCCCAGTGTTTGTGACTATTTGTCGCCTCTCCCCTCCCTGTGTAGGTATCGGTGGGACACAGAGGGATCTAGTTGCCTCTGTGTGGGTGGGTGTCAGCTCCACACTATGCTGCTCTTGGTAATTAAAGCTCCAGGGGCTGCAGAAGGTGGGTTACAGCTTTAACTACAAAACGTGTACAATGACTCCTCACCATCTACCCCCCCTAGCCCCTCCACCCCCTACCACCTGCCTGTGGGAATTCAGTTTGGTAACATTCTGCTTGCCTGGAAAACAAGCTGGAGGAGCAGTGTGTGGGGAATAGTAGAGGGCGAGAGACTGGGGTTTGCATCCCAAATGGATCCCTGTTCCCTATATAGTGCACTACTTTCGAGCTAGGACCCATAGGGCTCTGGTTAGAAGTAGTGCATTATGTAGGGAATAGGGTGCCATTTGGCTGAAGGCAGCATAGAGTGAGAGTATCAAGGGGAAACAGCATTGAAAACGGGTGTTTAATAGGCTGTCTCGTCCCTCCAAGCCAATTACTAAAAAGAAACATGCAGGTGACTTATAGAGCCTACAGCCACTTTCCTCTCCTAACAACCTTGCTGTAAAACAGCTTGTTGTGAGCCCAAAGGTGTCATGGTTTCAAACTTTATCAGGCTTTCTCCACATTTGTTGGCCATAACAGAGATATAGCGAAGTGATCTGTCAACGCAAAAAGAAAGGTTTCCCCACTGCCAGGGAGTGAAGGCAAAACACATTCAATGTTAAAGTAACATTCCTCATTACTATAAAGCTTTGAGCCCAAAACGGCAATGATAGCCAGTAAAATATACTTCAGAGCTGCAGCTTCAGCGTAGCGCAGAAATAAAGCTGCACTAGAACTGTGACAGAATTACTGTTTTCATAACATCAGAGTCTTGGGCAGGGCTCTCCAACCCTGTTCCTGAAGAGCTACCCTCCTGTAGGTTTTCACGCCAATCCCTGATTCAGTTTATCAACTAGCTAATTATTTGAATCGGGTGTGCTAGATTAGGTTGGAGCGAAAACCTCCAGGACAGTAGCTCCAGGAACAGGGTTGGAGGGCCCTGGTCTAGGTGAAGAGTGTGAATTCGCAAGGCCTTTATCATTTTTATGCATGTAGATAGAATTCTGACGATACAGTTTACTCCAGACTGTCCTGAAACTGTTGTCTGACATACATGCTGCCAACTAAACTCTCGCTTGAACCCTGAATGTTTTTGAACGGACACAATCTGGAATCCATTCTGGCTGTAACACACACACACACACACACACACATATATGCAATTACAGCCAATGTCCTGCTCAACCAATTTTATGTTGTGTACTCTAAATATGGTAGCTTAGGTTTTACTGTCCTAGTTTCAGGGATCGTTGCTCTTATTTCCTCTCTGACAATGTTTATAGAACACACTCATTCCCCTCACATGTGATCCTCATCCTGGGGCTTGCTACAAACAGATCTGGGGATAAATCTACACCATAAAACAGGGACTAACCTTAATTCCCCGCTCCTTTTATTTATTAACATGGTGTTGGGAAAAGGATGCAGGGCTATCTGAGGACACAGGGCTGGTCAGGTTGATTAATGTTGAAAAGTCTGAGGAACAGTGATTCATGCTTAGATTATCCCACTGGGCACAGATGTCAGTGCAAGGTCTTGTTTTGATTTATATTTAGCTGAGTTGTCAACTAACGTGAATTCAACGTTAGTTGCCCTTACGTTGATGATTTTTTGCAAATCCAATCAGTTTCCACATTGATTTTTTCAGGTTGAAATTACGTGGAATCAAGAAGGTTTTGCCCAGTGGGATGTTTCTTTACCCCCTTACTTACTCCTCCCTATGACACGACACTTGAAATACGATATATAATCAGTATCATGAAAAATAATCAGTTAAATAAGACGGAAACAGTGAAGGGCAAAACATGCCACCCTGTTCTGGGCCAGCTGCAGTTTTTCTAGGTCCTTCTTTGCAGCACCTGACCATATTTAACCAGGCAAGTCAGTTAACTTCTTGGTGCTACGGATCCCGTTACCGGGCTCATTTTCCTAAACAACCACTGAATTGCAGAGCACCAAATTAAAAAATAATCCCAAAAATATTTATAATCATGGAATCACAAGTGAAATATACCAAAACACAGTTTAGCTTGTTGTTAATCCAACTATCGTGTCAGATTTTGAAAATATGCTTTACAGCGAAAGCAATCTAAGCGTTTGTGAGGGTATCAGTCAATGCTAGAACAGTTAGCCTTAAATTAGCTTGGTCACGAAAGTCAGAAAAGCAATAAAATGAATCGCTTAACTTTAATAATCTTCGGATGTTTGTACTCAAGACTCCCAGTGTCACGCCCTGGCCTTAGTATTCTTTGTTTTCTTTATGTTTTTTAGTTAGGTCAGGGTGTGACATGGGGAATGTATGTGTTTTGTAGTGTCTATGGGGTGTTGTATGTGTATGGGGCAGAGTAGAGTAGAGTTGTCTAGTTATGTCTATGGCTGCCTAGATTGGTTCTCAATCAGAGACAGCTGTCATTCATTGTCTCTGATTGGGAGCCATATTTAAGGCAGCCATTGGCAGTAGGCTTTTGTGGGTAGTTGTCTATGTCTAGTCTATGTTGCATGTTTGCACTTAGTTCAGGTTTAGCTTCACGATTGTTTGTTTTGTTCATTTTGTAAGTGTTTGTTTTTCCTTCATTAAAAGAAGATGTATTTTGCACACGCTGCGCCTTGGTCCACTCTTTCTCAAGAAGACGATCGTGACAGAACTACCCACCAACCATGGATCAAGCAGCGTGTGAGGAAACAACAACAGAGGGAAAAAAACCAGGACTCGTGGACATGGGAGGATGTTTTGGAAGGCAAGGGTTGCTATACATGGGAGGAGATCCTGGCTGGAAGAGATCGCCTCCCATGGGAACAGCTGGAGGCGATTAGGAGAGCAGAGGCAACCGGAGAGAGGAACCGGAGTTATGAGGGTACGCGACTAGCAAGGAAGCCTGTGAGTAAACCCCAAAAATTTCTTGGGGGGGGGGGCTAAGAGGGAGAGTGGCGAAGTCAGGTAGGAGACCTGCGCCCACTCCCTGTACTTACCGTGGAGAGCGAGAGTATGGGCAGACACCGTGTTACGCAGTAGAGCGCATGGTGTCTCCTGTATGCGTGCATAGCCCGGTTCGGTACATTCCAGCTCCACGTATCGGCCGGGCTAGATTGAGCATTGAGCCGGATGTCATGAAGCCGGCCCAACGCATCTGGCCACCAGTGCGTCTCCTCGGGCCGGCTTACATGGCACCAGCCTTACGCATGGTGTCCCCGGTTCGCCTACATAGCCCGGTGCGGGTTATTCCACCTCCCCGCACTGGTCGGGCGACGGGGAGCATACAACCAGGTAAGGTTGGGCAGGCTCAGTGCTCAAGGGAGCCAGTACGCCTGCTCGGTCCGGTATTTCCGGCGCCACCTCCCCGCTCCAGCCCAGTACCACCAGTGCCTACACCACGCACCAGGCTTCCAGTGCGTCTCCAGAGCCCTGTTCCTCCTCCACGCACTCTCCCTGTGGTGTGTGTATCCAGCCCAGTGCCTCCAGTTCTGGCACCACGCACCAAGCCTCATGTGCGTCTCCAGAGCCCTGTACGCACTGTTCCTTCTCCCCGTACTCGCCCTGATGTGCGTGCCCTCAGCCCGGTACCACCAGTGCCGGTACCACGCACCAGGCCTATAGTACGCCTTGAGAGTCCAGTGTGCCCTGTTGTTGTTCCCCGCACTAGCCTGAAGGTGCGTGTCTTTAGCCCGGTACCTCCAGTTCCGGTACCACGCACCAGGCCTACAGTGCGTCTCAGCCGGCCAGAGTCTGCCGTCTGCCCAGCGGCGCCTGAACTGCCCGTCTGCCCAACGGCGCCTGAACTGCCCGTCTGCCCAACGGCGCCTGAACTGCCCGTCTGCCCAACGGCGCCTGAACTGCCCGTCTGCCCAACGCCGTCTGAACTGTCCGTCTGCCAAGCGCCGCATGAACTGCCCGTCTGTACTGAGCCTTCAAAGCCGCCCGTCTGCCATGAGCCTTCAGAGCCGTCCGCCAGACAGGAGCCTTCAGAGCCGTCCGCCAGACAGGAGCCGCCAGAGCCTTCCGCCAGACAGGAGCAGCCAGAGCCTTCCGCCAGACAGAATCAGCCAGAGCCTTCCGCCAGACAGGATCAGCCAGAGCCTTCCGCCAGCCATGACCAGCCAGAGCCGTCAGTGAGCCATGACCAGCCAGAGCCGTCATCCAGCCATGACCAGCCAGAGCCGTCATCCAGCCATGACCAGCCAGAGCCGTCATCCAGCCATGACCAGCCAGAGCCGTCATCCAGCCATGACCAGCCAGAGCCGTCATCCAGCCATGACCAGCCAGAGCCGTCATCCAGCCATGACCAGCCAGAGCCGTCATCCAGCCATGACCAGCCAGAGCCCATCATCCAGCCATGACCAGCCAGAGCCGTCATCCAGCCATGACCAGCCAGAGCCGTCATCCAGCCATGACCAGCCAGAGCCGTCATCCAGCCAGGATCCGCCAGAGCCAGCCAGCCAGGATCCGCCAGAGCCAGCCAGCCAGGATCCGCCAGAGCCAGCCAGCCAGGATCCGCCAGAGCCAGCCAGCCAGGATCCGCCAGTCAATCCGGTGTTGCCTCTCATTCTGGTGTTGCCCCTCATTCTGGTGTTGCCCCTCATTCTGGTGCTGCCCCTCATTCTGGTGCTGCCCCTCATTCAGGTGCTGCCCCTTAGTCCGGTGCTGCCCCTTAGTCCGGTGCTGCCCCTTAGTCCGGTGGGGTTAATTTGGAGGGTGGCCATTTGGAGGAGGCTACCAAAGCGGGTATTGACAATGGTGGAGTGGGGGCCACGTCCCGCACCCGAGCCGCCGCCATGATGGGGCCCACCCCGGACCCTCCCCTTTCTATTTCAGGTTGTGCGGTCGGAGTCCGCACATTTGGGGGGGGGTACTGTCACGCCCTGGCCTTAGTATTCTTTGTTTTCTTTATGTTTTTTAGTTAGGTCAGGGTGTGACATGGGGAATGTATGTGTTTTGTAGTGTCGTATGTGTATGGGGCAGAGTAGAGTAGAGTTGTCTAGTTATGTCTATGGCTGCCTAGATTGGTTCTCAATCAGAGACAGCTGTCATTCGTTGTCTCTGATTGGGAGCCATATTTAAGGCAGCCATAGGCAGTAGGCTTTTGTGGGTAGTTGTCTATGTCTAGTCTATGTTGCATGTTTGCACTTAGTTCAGGTTTAGCTTCACGATCGTTTGTTTTGTTCATTTTGTAAGTGTTTGTTTTTCCTTCATTAAAAGATGTATTTTGCACACGCTGCGCCTTGGTCCACTCTTTCTCAAGAAGACGATCGTGACACCCAGTTACACAATAAATGTTATTTTTGTTCGATAAATATTAGTTTTATAACAAAAAAAACGCCATTTGGGTTGCGCGTTATGTTCAGAAAACCACAGCCTCGTTCTGTTCCTGAAAGGCAGACAAATTCCAAAAAGTATCCGTAATGTTCGTAGAAACATGTCAAATGTTTTTTATAATCAATCCTCAGGTTGTTTTTAACATACATAATCGATAATATTTCAACCGGATCGTAACCTATTCAATAAAAGAGAGAAAGAAAATGTCGAGCTACCCCTCTCGCGCGCAGGAACTAATCAAAGGACACCTGACTCGTTTTGAAAAATCTCGCTCATTTTTCAAAATAAAAGCCTAAAACTATGTCTAAAGCCTGGTCACAGACTGTAAACCTGTAAGCATATTCTATGATCTGGGCCTGAGAAAGTCCGTTTACCTTGGGAACGTCATTTAAAAAAAAAAAAATACAAAATTCTGGCCCCTAGCGTCAAGAAGTTAAGAACAAATTCTTACTTACAATGACGGCCTAGGAACAGTGGGTTAACTGCCTTGTTCAAGGGCAGAATGACAGATTTTTTACCTTGGGGATAATAAATCGGGGATTTGATCTAGCAAACTTTCGGTTACTGGCACAGCTCTCTAACCACTAGGCTACCTGCCGCCCCACTGTTTTTAGTTTTAGAGATGTTGAAGACTAGTTTATTATTGGCCACCCATTCTAAAACTGACTGCAACTCTTTGTTTAGGGTTTCAGTGATTTCACTAACCGTGGTTAATGTGGAATCATTAGCATACATAGACACACAGGCTTTACTTAAAACTAGTGGTAGGTAATTAGTAAAAATAGAAAACAGTAAAGAGCCAAGAGAGCTCCCCTGTGGTACACCACACTTAACAAGCATTTTTTTCCATAACAGATTATGGTCAATAATATTAAAGGCTGCACTAAAATCTAACAATAGAGATCCCACAATTGTTAACCATTTCTTTCAACCTATCAGTCATTTGTGTCAGTGTTGAGTGCCCTTCTATATAACCATGCTGAAAGTCTGTTAATTTGTTTACAGAGAAATAGTATTGTATCTGGTCAAACACAAGCTGATTGGTCGGCTGTTAGAACCAGTAAAGGGTGCTTTACCATTCTTGGGTAGAGGAATGACTTTGGTTTCTCTCCAGACTCAGATTAAAGATATGACAAATAAGTGGCAATCAAATCAAAGTGTATTGGTCACTGTTACGTACGCCTCTTGGTGGAGGCGTACGTAACAACACCCTGCTACAACTCAACTCCCCGTAGAGTGAAAGAGATGTATTCGGAGGTGCGGGTAAGCTTGACAGAAACAGGGACTATTACCGTTTACAGGGAATTTATTCTCTTCACACAGTAAAGTGGGGAAAAAGGGGCTGGATGGAACCAAAGCATAGAAAGTTAAAGTTAAAGAACCCCCTCTCCTACCTACACACGACTTAACTAATCTTAGCACCACCTGGCGCGCTAATCAAAATATAGGGCATGGCCCACCCAGGTCTTACCTAGTGTGCATAGACAGACTATATACTACAGGTTATGTATGCCCACAGGCCTCTTGCCTAAACACTCCCAAGGTGCCTTCCCCTTCCCCCTGGGAACAAATGAAACAGAATAATTCACCAAACTTAGTGAACAATTTAAATAAACCAGAAAACACTAAGTACTATGGTGTACATATACCTCTACAGGCACAAAACACTTTCAACAAATTTACCAGACCAACAACCAACACAGGACATACAAAGAAGCTCTCTCCTAACAAAGGAACACAGGCTTTTCAAGCTGCAGAAGGAGTCGGTAATTGCAGACAGCTGTATCTCTTAATGAGAGGGCGGGGTCAGAGCTCCAATCTGCAATGGGGCTGACCAATCAGCTGCTTGGAATCCAGGAAGCCATCCTGAAACATATACACATACATACATACATACAAACTCACAACAACACAGAAACTGGGGAACGTAACAGTCACGTACACAGAATTGCAGATGTTATCGCAGGTGCAGCGAAATGCTTGTGTTTCTAGCTCCAACGGTGCAGTAATACATAGCAATAATAATTAAAAAACAATACACACATAATCCAGAAAAATAAAGAAACTAAGAAATATCAGAACAATGTCAGAGACCAGAATATAACAATGACTAAGGCAAGTGTTGACTGTTTTTAACAGTCTTATGGCCTGGAGATCTATGTCCCAGATTTGATGCATCTGTACTGCCTTCTAGATGATAGTGGGGTGGGGCCATGCCAAATGTTTTCAACCTCCTGAGATTGAAGAGGCGCTGTTGCGCCTTCTTCACCATGCTGTCTGTGTGAAGGGACCTTTTCAGTTTGTCAGTGATGTGTATGCAGAGGAACTTGAAGCGTTTGACCCTCTTCACTGTCAAAATAGTTATATAGTCATTGCGTGCTAGGGATACTAGGAATATGGAATCAATTACTCAACTTTTGAGTACTTTGTCCAAATACTTATGACCTTCAAATGGGGGGACTAGATACATAAAGTGCTTTCATTTCTAAATGGTAAAACAGGTAAATGAAAACCTTTCAAGGAGCGATGAGGAGTGTTAGAACACAGTGGTGGCACAGCATTCACCCTGACTGTCTGTCTCCTACACACACAGCCAGACCCTCCCCTCTGCCCTCTACCTCTCTCTTCTCCCCTCTCCTCCCCCCCATCAGCCCTCTGCTCCATCACTCCATCCCTCTCCAGCCCACCCAAATCCCATTGTATCCTCCTCTCCTCCGTGGCCATGCATTTATGTCACCAATCTATCCCCCCTAAACCAAATGCATGCCTCCCTCCCACCTCTCCCCCCAGCCATCCCTAAAGATCACGCCGCTCCCCCACGGCCCCACGACCCCTACCTCTATCAGTCTTCCCTGCCTGTCTGCACACATTAGAGTGCGGAGGGTGGTTGGCAGTGTGCCTGGGTCTGCCTCTCGTAGCTCCCCTACCTGGCTGGCTGTCTGGTGGCTTGCAGGCGGGCTGGTCCACTCCATCGCTGTCCTCTGACCACAGAGATGCAAATGACACATTGCGGAAGTACTAAAAGTTGAATGCATGTCCCCCGAGAAATTAAATATTAACAATCATCCCCACTTTATTTCTCAAATTCAGAGTCTGCCGTGTGTCTACAGATGGAAATTGCTCTCATATTACAGGTCAGAAACATTAAAAGGTCTCGCTAGACATCAGAAGCCTTTTGTTTCATTAATGGGATCAATATTCAGCTGCCACTTATGGAGTTCTGGAGGAATATACTGTTCAAACTGGAGTACCACACACCCCTGCAGCACCCGCAAAGCGGAGGTGCCCCAAGCCCACATTTTTTAGCATATGAACACTTCATAAGCCATGGCAAAAAATATATATAATTATGTAAATTTGCTGGAAAAATGCTAAATGTTCTCTCAGCCCCATGGCAATATGCGTAAAATAAGAGGAAATTAGCTTTTAAACAGCAACATTTTATTTCAGCCTCATGGCAAAATGTGTAGAATTGTACAAGATTACCTACGAAACTGCTCATTTCTGGGGGGTTGAGGGGGTGGGGGCCTTGTTCAGACCGTGCGGTATGCCACTGACCATCCCTGCCCATTCCCTCTGAATAATAGGTTATTGTAGCCTACTGACAACGTTAAAAGTGTAGTTCAGAAATTAGGGAGATGTTTAATTAGAGGAGAATGGATTTACTTTTTCAAAGCTAGTTAAAGACACTATAGTTTTCACATTGGATTTATTAACTACAAAAAGGTGTTTTTAATTCTAGTGCTGCTCTTCACACACAAGCTTGTTAGCTAGCTAGCTAACGTTTGCTCTGGTCCAACATTAAACCGACTCGGAAGTTCAAAGACATTAAAAGTTCCTCCAGTTCTGTGGGCCTAATTCAGATAATGCATGTCATAACAAGATGCCCAGAACTCCAAGGCAAGCATCCTCCATCCTCTCCTCATCCTAAAAATGTCAGTTGCATCTCATGCGTTACACTGTAACTGGCAGCACAGTATGTGTGTGTTTGTCTTTCGCTATGATTGAGCCATGCTGTTGTAGCAAAATAAAATTTGCTCTTAACAACTTTCCTGTAAAGATTACATTTGCTTACCTTCTCCACAGCAAGCTGCTCTATCCGCACTGACTAGTGAAGTAATTTAATGTCGAGATTAGTGAAGTAATTTAATGTCGAGCTAAATGTAAAAATATATATTTGAGGTTTAAAAAGGAACAGAAAGGAACGATATAACTAGTACTTTTTTTTGGTCAAACCGGTTCAGAAGAATGGCTCTGTTCAGAATGAAACGATCGGAAAATAATTTTGGTTACAACCCCTGGATATTTATGACTGATTTAGAATTATTTGATCTCCAGACTCTCATCATGTACAGTGTATCTTAACATCAATCATAATGGATCATATTCTTTGGACGTTTGTGATTATCCAGAGAATATTATTTCTCATGTGTTGTGCTGTGTTGTAAATAGTGTCCACACACAGCCCTCATAGTTCTTCTCTTTTCCTCCAATGTGCTTTAGAGAGAGAGAGAGAGAGAGATAATACCCTCTTGTCTGTGAGAGAGAACCAAATCCCTTCTGGGAAAATTGTAACACACTATACAAAAAACAACACGAAGAGCTGTCTATCCAAAATGGAGACGTCTCCAACCTTTTCGGCCATATAACAAAGAACCAAGAACAAAAACATATACATGATAATTTACAAAACTTAGAATCAGCTATTAAAGACCACCAGAACCCATTGGATCCTCCAATTACATTGGATGAGCTACAGGACAAAATACAAACCTGCCAACCTAAAACGGCCAGAGTTGTTGATGGTATACTAAACTAAATGATAAAACATACAGGCTATTCTTAAACTCTTCAATATTATCCTCAGCTCTGGCATCTACCCCAATAATTACAGTGGAATCTGCGACAACAGCAATCTCGGAAAAATTATCTGCAGTATCATCACCAGCAAATTCCAATATTTCCTCAGTGAAAACACCGTCCTGAGCAAATGTCAAATTGGCTTCTTACCAAAATACCATACGACAGACCACGTATACACCCTCATTGACAAAAAAAAGAACGAAAACGAGGTCTTCTCATTATTTGTTGATTTCCGAAAAGCTTTTGACTCAATTTGGCACAAGGGTCTGCTATACAAATCCATTGAAAGCGGTGTTGAGGGAAAAATGTATGACATTATAAAAGCAATGTTCACAAACAGTTGTGCAGTTCAAATTGCCAATAAACACACAGATTTCTTTCCTCAAGGCCGTGGGGTAAGACAGGGATGCAGCTTGAGCCCCACCCTCTTCAACAAATACTGTATTTCACGGAATTGGTGAGGGCACTAGAACAGTCTGCAGCACCGAGCCACACGCCACTTGACTCGGAAATCAAATGTCTACTGTTTGCAGATGATCTGGTGCTTCTGTCCCCAATGAAGGAGGACTTACAGCAGCACCTAGATCTTCTGCACATATTCTTTCAGATTTGGGCCCTGGCAATGAATCTCAGTAAGACAAAATAATGGTGTTCGAGTTGCCAGGACAACAAATACAAATTGTATTTATACATTGTTGCCCTAGAGCACGCAAAAAAGTATACCTACCTCGGCCTAAACATCAACACCACAGGTAATTTCACTAGGCTATGAACGATCCAAGAAACAAGGCAAGAAGGGCCTTCTATGCCATCAAAAGGAATATAAAACTGACCTAAAAATACTTCAGTCAGTTATAGAACCCATTGCCCTCTATAGTTGTGAGGTCTGGGATCCACTCACCAACCAAGAATTCACAAAATGGGACAAACACCTAATTGAGACTCTGCAAAAAAAATATCATCTGTGTACAATATAAAACACCAAATAATTCATGCAGAGCAGAATTAGGACTACTCCCGATAGTTATCAAAATCCAGAAAAGAGCTGTTAAATTCTACAACCACCTGAAAGGAAGCAATGCCCACACCTTCCACCACAAAGCCCTCACCCACAGAAAGATTAACCTAGAGAAGAGTCCCCTCAGCCAGCTGGTTTTGGGGCTCTGTCCACAAACACAGACAGACCGCACATAGCTCCACTCCATTACAATGCTATCTGGCTCTAAACGAAGAGTACACAATGTCAGAATATCTGAACACTGTGACTGGCCCAAACTTGAGAAAATCCTCGACTATGTACAGTGAGCATAGTCCTGCTATTAAGAGAAGTCGCCAAACAGCAGGTAGACATGGCTCTCAAGAGGACAGGATATGTGTCCACTGTCCCCAAAATGATGTGGAAACTGAGCTGCACTTCCTAACCTTCTGCCAAATGAATTGCCACATTAAAGACACATATTTCCCACAGATCCCATAGACCCAAAAAGAATTTGAAACAAATCAAACATTGATAAACTCCCACGTGTTAGGCGTAATGCCACAATGTGCAATCACAGCAGCAAGATTTGTGGCCCATTCCCATGAGAAAAGGGCAACCAGTGGAGCACAAACAATATTGCAGTGGTGGAAAAAGTACTCAAAAGTCATACTTGAGTAAAAGTAAATATACTTGAGTCATTTTCTATTAAGGTATAAGTGAAAGTCACCCAGTAAAATACTACTTGAGTTAAAGTCTAAAAGTATTTGGTTTTAAATATACTTATTAAGTATCAAAAGTAAATGGAATTGCTCAAATGTACTTACATATCAAAAGTAAAAGTATTAATAATCTTAAATTCCTTATATTATGCAAACCAGACAGCACAATTTGTTTTTTATTTATTTACAGATAGCCAGGGGTACACTACAACACTCTGACATAAATTTTTCAAACAAAGCGTGTGTTTAGTGAGTCTGCCAGATCAGAGCCAGTAGGGTTGACCAGGGATGTTCTCTTGATAAGTCTGTGAATTGGACCATTTTCCTGTCAAAATGTAACAAGTAATTTTGAGTGTCAGGGAAAATGTATTGAGTAAAAAGTACATTATTTTCTTTAGCAATGTAGTAAAGTAAAAGTAAAAATTGACAAAAAATTCAATAGTAAAGTACACATACTCCCAAAAACAACTCCCAAAAACTAAAAATACTTTAAAGTAATTGTGATTACCACCATTTTTATTTACAGTTTATTCATCTTTATTCGTACTGAAATTATTTGCACACTGCTAAAACACTGTACATAACTGATAATATAACACTTGAAATATCTTATATATTTTTAAACCTTTTTGAGTGCAATGTTTAGTGTACATTTGACATTTTTTATACTTTTTTATTGATGTTAAATTTCTTTCTTCTCACTTTTGTTTGTTGTTTATTTCACTTCGGTAATATAAACATATGTTTCCCATGCCAATAAAGCCCATTTGAATTGAATTGAATTGAGCAAGACAGAGAAAACCGAGAGAGAGACCCTCCATGGTGTCTTCCACTGGTCAGCTGAAGAAAGGAAAGAGGAAAGAAAGGAGAGATGAGAGGGGATGATTAGCTTTCATTGACTTGCTAATGTTACTGTGGGGGCAGCAGCAGTGCTTCTGCTCCTGGCTGGCTGACTGGGGCCTCACTCGGACACCAGATGGGCGGCAGGCCAAGTCCTGCTGGGCCTCTGAGAAGAGGGGGAACAGAGAGATAGAGAGAGAGCGGAGCAGGGCAGGCGGTTGTGGTGTTGGAGTTATAATATAAAAGTGGCCCATGCATGAGAATGACCCCAGGCCTTGCCCCCCCAGCACCCAAACCACTTTCAA
This sequence comes from Salvelinus namaycush, assembly GCF_016432855.1. NCBI lineage: Eukaryota > Metazoa > Chordata > Actinopteri > Salmoniformes > Salmonidae > Salvelinus > Salvelinus namaycush. The sequence goes on from NC_052330.1 coordinate 5,037,354, forward strand.
TACCTCACCTTGCAAGGATAACGGCACTGAGACTTTTTTCTAAAATGTTTAATGACATTGAGAACACATTGGTAGGGATCTTAGACCATTCCTTCGTACAGAATATTTCCAGATCCTTGATATCCTTCGTCTTCGCCTATGAACTGCCCTCTTCAATTCAAACCACAGGTTTTCAATGGGAGGCTGAGATGGCCATTGCAAAATTATGATTTTATGGTCAATTAACCATTTATTTGTGGATTTTGATGAGTGCTTGGTTCAGGGTTGGGATCGATTCGAATTGAAGGCATTCAATTGAGGAAGAAAAAATATTACAATTAAATAATTGAGAAAAAAAACATTTATTTTCAACGACTTCTCAATCAACTGAAAAGTAGAAGCTGTTTATTTCAAAAGTGATTGACTGCCTTCAATTAGAATTGAGCCCAATTCTGTTGGACTTATAGTCTTGCTGGAAGATCCACTTGGAGCCAAGTTTCGGCCTCCTGGAAGAGGCAACCAAGTTTTGGCTTACATGTCCTAAGATTGGGTAAAGTTCATCATGCCATTGACCTTAACAAGGGCTCCAGGACCAGCAAAATAGTCCCATAACATCAAAGATCCACCACCATATTTTACAGTAAGTATGGGGTTCTTTTCTGTTTATGCATCCTTACAGTGAGCTCCAAAAGTCTTGGAATAGTGACAAATGTTTTGTTTTTTTGGCTCTGTACGCCAGCACTTTGGATTTGAAATTGTATAATGAAATAATGCAGACAGTCAGGTTTAATTTGATGGTATTTTCATCCATATCGGGTGAACCAGTTTCAAAATTACAGCATTTTTTTTTACATAGTCCCCCCCTTTTCTGGGACCAACATTTGGGAAAATTCACTGATGTGTATTAAAGTAGTCAAAAGTTTAGTATTTGGTCCCATATTCATAGTACACAATGACTACATCAAGTTTGTGACTCTACAAATGTTTTGGATGCATTTTCTGTCTGTAAGAATATAATATGTTTCTAAACACTTCTACATTCATGTGGATGCTACCATGACTACGGGCATTCCTGAATGAACGCCATAGCCCTTCTAATGATAGCCTTTCTACTTCCTACTTAATGTTGGTCTTGTGACTCTCTGGGTTTGAACCAGGTCTCCTGCATGTCACAGACTGTGTTAGCCCACTTAGCTAAAGCCCATAGGAATAAGTTCAGGAAGTTCATGTAAAGGACCACACACTGCTTGCTTATCGAGTACCACTTCCCCCTTATTCAGCTCATATCGAGACTCAAACTCAGGGCCTCTGCCTTGTAAACACACAAGACCGCACTCCTGAAGAGTTCGAACTCACCACGCTATTTAAAAAGGCCTTCTTCAATTGCGCAAGGGCTGACACTTCCGGCGTTTGAGTGAGTTTCACAGATCCCCATCTGCTACATTCACCCTCCAAACTCACTACACAGTGACCCCAGTAGTTGAGCTGAGCGCACCAATGTAAAGGACAGCACGCTGCCTGCTTAGCGAATACCACCCCTGATTCAGCTCATACGGAGACTCAAACTCAGGACTTCTAGCTCGAAAACACACGTGACCGTCCTCCTGAAGCATTTCAACTCATCGTGCTAATAAAAACTGGCCTTCTTCGATTGCGTAAGGGTTTACACTTTAGCAGTGGTGGAAAAAGTTCCCAGTTGTCATACTTGAGTAAAAGTAAAGATACCTTAATAGAAAATGACTCAAGTAAAAGTGAAAGTCACCCAGTAAAATAATATTTGAGTAAAAGTCAAATTATTTGGTTTTAAATATACTTGATTATCAAAAGTAAATATAATTGCTCAAATATACTTAAGTATCAAAGTAAAAGTAAAAATAATTTCAAATTCCTTATATTTAAGCAAATCAGATGGCGCCATATTATTGTTTTTAACATTTACGGAAAGCCAGGGGTGCACTCCAACACTCAGACATCATTTACAAACGAAGCACGTGTGTTTAATGAGTCCTCCAGATCAGAGGCAGTAGGGATGACCAGGGATGTTGCCTTGATAAACATGTGAATTGGACTCTTTTCCTGTCCTGCTAAGCATTCAAAATGTAACGAGTACTCTTGGGTGTCAGGGAAAATGTATGGAGAAAAAAGTAAATTTTTGTCTTTAGGAATGTAGTGAAGTAAAAGTAAAAGTAATAAAAAATATCGATAGAAAGTAAAGTACAGATGCCCCCCAAAAACGACTTTGCCTAGTACTTTAAAGTATTTTTTACTTAAGTACTTTACACCACTGCACTTAAGTCTAAGGAGTGAGTTTGACAGATCCCCATCTGCTACACTAATACAAATCTTCATGGTCAAGCAAGGATACTCATCAAAATTGCGTGGTTTGGTGATCCATGCTTATGTGATGAGCAACCTGAAGACAGGTTTGACGCTGTCAAAGGTTTTATTAAAAAAACAACACAACTGCATTTGCATCTGGGCTGAATAAATCACAATTAAAGAAGATATCAGAATTGGAAAAGTTGTTAATGACGTAAAGACCAGGTAGTGACTACTCTCTTCAAATTCAAGACAGAACTAAATCTACTGATAAAACAGAGAGCAGAATTTGCCATCCATCGAGTTAGACTCAACCATTACTTGCATGGTAATCGACCCTGTCGTCCACTGGCTAATAAGCTTTGCAGTAATGATCAATTACCGGATTTTGAAATTACTGAATCTGAATCAGGTACATTACTATCAGAACCCAAATGAATTAACCAAAGATTCTCCCGTATCTATAAAGAATTATACACCTCTGATTGTAAATCCACACCAAGCCAGATCGAGTCCTTTTTCAAATATATAAAAACCCCTCTTCTCTCAAATGAGGAAGCCGGCTTGCTTGGAGCCCAAATCTGGCCCCAAAAGGGAATTGGCTAACATGAATAAAGGCAAATCACCTGGTTGTGACGTTATTCCTCCTGAGGTCAATTAAAAAATGTGGAACTAATTAGGTCCACTGTTTCCTAAAGTAATTAATACAGCCATTCACAAAGGTTCATCTGGAAGGGATGTAAATACAGCAGAAATGTTACTTTTATATAAAAAAAGGTAAGGACAACACCCAGTGCTCTCACTATCGCCCTCTATCGTTGATAAACAGATATTAAACCATTTGAAAAAACTCTGTCGTCCCGTCTCTAAACGTACTTAACCAAATTGGTACATCTGGACAAAAGCAGGTTTGTTAAAAAACGGCTATCCTCAGATAACCTCCGTCATCTATTACATATCTTACATCAGCTTCATCAGAATCCAAAGCTACTTGGGGAGCTCTCGATGCAGAAAAAGCTTTTGATAGACTCGAATGGTCATATCTTTGTTCAGTTTTGGAACATATGGGACTTGACTCCAATTGTTTTAATAGGATAAAAAATACTATACGTCAATCCCACAGCCATAGTAGAAACAGAAAATACCTGCTCTGTCCCGTTCAGAATAACTACAAGTAGCCTTCAAAGGTGATCCCATCTCACCACTGCTATTTTTATTTTCTATGGAGCCCCTGGCCCAGGCAATTCGAATTTCATGTTGTGTAAATATACAAAATCTGAATAGTTCCCATGCCTGATATTAGTGTACATTCCTTTTTTTTGTTGTAAGCACCCTTTTTAATGTCGCACACTTCTTTCTCCTTCTGTATTCCTCCTCATAAACATCCTCTGCTCCCCTTACCTCTTCCCTTTCTACTATATCTATGTGGAAGAGGTAGGTTATTAATGTAAAATTGTCCCATGAAAATCCTCATGAATCTGATATGTTAAAACACAGATATTGAGTTTATATAGTCACAGACATTGCAATATTATGGTCTTCTACCAGTATCTTCTGATTTTATGCAATTCATTAATTTATCATTTTTTTATCTGTTGATTTGTGAATCTGTACATGCTAGCTAGTTACTGTACATGTCTCTGTACATGTCATCATTGGGCTAGCATGGCTAGTCTTGTCCCTTGGTATTAATTTGTACTTTACAGAGAAGTTGGTGCATACAGACAGCACAACATTTCATTTATGGATGTTGTTTGTTTCTTTATCAGAAAATTTTGCATCATTAGACCAACTCTGATCCTCGGGCCATCTGTTCGCCAATCAAAACACAATGCTGAGGCCACACTGATATCATGGACAGTCATGGTTTGAGAACATTCCAAGATTTGAAAGACACATATGCATTATCACGCAGCTCCTATTTTTGTATATTTACAATTTAGGTCAGCTATGCTGGCCTATGGAGTCCCTTGGGAAACCCAACTACCAAATCATCCAATGGTGGTATTCATGAATAAATTATCTAGGCTCCTGGAAGGACAGATCTCTATAACATATAAACAACTTTTGGAAAGATCATATTCTGAACTAGCCATTAAGAAAGTATGGTCCACATACATGAAGTGAATCTGAACAACCCTTTAACTGGAACAGAATATGGAAAATGATGACCTTGGCATCCCGTAATCCGAACCATCAATTTATACATTTTAAATTTGTTCACAGAATATATTTAACACCAAGGAAATGTTTTACTGTTCCCCTAAATCAGATAGGCACATTTCTTCATATCATGTTGGAGTGCCCTGGAGTTAAATACTTCTGGGTCAATGTAAAAAAAAAAAATTAAGTGCATTAATGTAAATGTGTTGCATCTACTGCTACTTAACGATTATATCTCCTTGAATCTCTCAATCAATCAGAAATGATTCCTACTTCCAGGCATCACAGCCGAAAAAAAAAGATGTTGGCTCTTAGATGGCAATCACCCCACTCTCTCCCAATTTGCCAGTAGATACAGTTACTGTTAAAAGTTACAATATTAGAATTATCGACAGCGAGAATGGTGTTAGACAAGAAACAATTGATGCCTGGACAAATATACTTCACTCTGTTAAGAGAAATCTCAGATAAAGCCTGACACATACAGTGTACATATAAACAAACTATATAGACTGAGTATACCAAACATTAGGAACACCTTCCTTTAAATTGAGTTGCACAAATCCACAGGGATGCTGGCCCTTGTTGACTCCAATGCTTCCCACAATTGTGTCAAGTTGGTTAGATGTCTTGACACACAGGAAACTGTTGAGCGTGGGAAAACCCAGCAGAGTTGCAGTTTGTGACCTACTACCATACCCAGTTCAAAGGCACTTAAATCTTTCGTCTTGCCCATTCACCGTCTGAATGGCACACATACACAATCCATATCTCAATTGTCTCAAGGCTTAAAAAATACTGCTTTAACTTGTCTCCTCCCCTTCATCTGCACTGATGATGAGTAAGATGGCGCCGTACTGGATGTACGCCGTTTTGCAACCTCCAACCCAACTTTGCTATTTTGTGATTCTTTTGTACTTTATTTTCCTCAACATGTATCCGCTATCATTTCTTACAACCGACTACAATTTTTGAACATCAGATTGGCATTTACATACCTCAATTCCAGCTTCAACTTTGTCTTTTGTCCTTGGCTGTTTCTGTAATTCCGACCCAATTTTCAGGCTACTCAAGAGGAAACGGCAACGTTAGAGAGGTAAAACAGGGGGATCCTGGTGAGATTAAGGCAAAGGGAGGACCGGCCACCTCTTCCCTCCATTCTACTGGCCAGTAACTTGATAATAAGATGGATGACCTCCAATTGTGGATTTGCTACCAACGGGACCCTCAAAACTGTAATATTCTCTGCTTTTCTGAAACATGGTTCTTGGACAAGATACCCCCAATGGCTATCCAACTCGATAGATTCTCCATTCACCGAGAGGACAGGACAGTGGAGTCAGAGAAATCGAGGGGGTAGGGGTTTATCTCTTCATCAACGACAACTGGTGTGCTGAATCGAGCATGGTGGAAGTGTTGACCCATTTTTCACCCATCTTGCAATACCTGATAGTCAAATACCGACCCTTCTACCTCCCAAGGGAGTTTAGTGTTATTGTGATTGTTGTATACATTCCACCGAAGGACAAGAAAAATGGAAAGCTGGCACTTACCGAACAGTGTGAGGCTATAACCTAGCAGGAAAACGTATATATAGAGTCTGCTTTTCTGGTTGATGGCGATTTAAATTCTGCATCATTAAGACACGTGATGCTCAACTTCCATCAACAGGCCTCCCTCTCCACTAGGGGCGATAACGTCCTAGACCACTGTTATTCTATCCACAAGCAAGCATACAAGGCCCTCCTTCATCCACCATTTAGCAAATCAGATCATGACTCCGTACTACTGCGTCCTGTTTACAAGCAGAAACTCAAACAGGAATTACCTGTGACTCGTTCCGTTGAGAAATGGTCACCAGAATCACAGATTATGCTATAGGACTGCATTGCTAGCGCTGATTTGAATATGTTTCTGGGACTCCACCGATAACAAAAATGAACTAACCACCTCCGTCACCGGCTTCATTAGGAAATGCATCTGCAACGTTGTCCCTGGACACCCTGGATTAACACTGAGGTTGGCATTCAATTAAAGGACAGGGCTACGGCACACAGGGCTATTCACAGACAACCCTAAGGCTACGGCTGAGGAAAGGAACAAGTACAAGAAGTCCTGATATGACCTCTGCAGAGGTCATCAAATGAGCAAAAGGACCCAGCGATGATCTGCCAATGGAAGCCTCTCTACCAGATGAACTCAATGCATTTTATGCACACTTTGACAATAACAACATTGTGCCAGGTGTGAGGGCCACCACCAACTCAGAAGATTGGGGGATCTCGCTCTCTGAGGCTGATGTATGGAAAGTCTTTAATAAGGTCAACACCCACAAGGCCACGGGGCCCAGGGTGCGTTCTCAGATATTCACTGTAATTTTCAACCCCTCCTTGTCACAGTCTGCAAACCCCACATGTGTTAAGATGACCACCAACATTCCTTATTTTTACCATCTCCAAACCTGGGTGGTTTTATCACATGGCGCCAGCGGCACATGTCCCTCCACATGCTGATCGCCATCCCCATCTTGTGGTTGATTGTAATTGTTAGCTGGTAGATTGTCATTGTTGGCTTCCTAGCAAATCGTAGCACCTCCTGGAGTAAACGGCATTGGCATTTGGATTGGAACCGGTGCTATGGTCAGATGACATGAAAATATAACTCTTTGGCCACGCACACCAGTGGTGGGTTTGGTGATGAAAAACAGAAGCATATGCAGAAAAGTACCACATGGTAAAATATGGTGGTGGATCTTTGATGTTGTGGGACTATTTTGCTTCCACTGGTCCTGGGGCCCTTCTTAAGGTCAATGGAATCATGAACTTTACCAAGTATCAGGATAATTTAGGCGGAAACCTGGATGCCTCTGCCAGGAGGCTGACACTTGGTCGCAAGTGGATCTTCCTGCAAGACAATAATCCCAAGCACTAATCAAAATCCACAAATAAATTGTTAACTGACAACAAACTCAATATTTAGCAATGGCCACCTCAGTCTCTGGCCTTGAACCCCATTGAAAACCTGTGGTTTGACCTAAAGAGGGCAGTCAATAAGAGCAGACTAAAGATATCAAGGTTCTGAAAATATTATGTATGAGGGAATGGCCTAAGATCGTAACAAATGTGTTCTCCAATCTCATAAAACACTAAATAAAAAGTCTCAGTGCTGTTTTCCTTGCAAGAGCAGGGTGCTAGTCTTGAAATCAGGGGAGCCAATCATTTTGACCCTTTTTTAGAATTGTTTTTATTACTTGTTTTACTACATCTCTTTCTCTGAGCAATTCTATTAGTCTAAAATAATATAATTTCCCTTTTTTTAAAACATACAATATAGCTCAGTATTTTTTATTGTTTATTTTGTACTATCTTTTTGCTCATATTTATCAAAGGGCCAATAATTATGGACTTGACTGTATTTATAATGAATGTAAAAGTAAAAAAACATTTATATATCAATCCCAGATTGCCGCTTTAACCTTTCTCCATGAGATTGAACTGCTGGCCAAAGTCATATTGAAAGTAGTGATCAAAACCACTCTCCCGTTTTGTTTTATTCCTTAAAGGTGGACTCAGTAGGATGACCTCCTGCTTACATAAATCATCAACAAGATCTAATAGTGTCATAGTGCTGAGTCTACTTTTAAAATGTGAGTCAGGTACATGTATTCCGGTCATGGCTAGAAGGGATCCAGCTTTTGTAAAATGTATGTCAGATATGACTTTTCGTAGCAGGTTAGGGGAGCTTACGCAGCAGGTTAGGATAATTAAAGTTGCAGGTTAGTGGAATTAGGTTAAGGTTAGGAAAAGGGTTTGCTAAAAATCTGGATCCCTTCATAACCATGGATTCCCTATGGCAGACATTAGCCTGGAGAGATGGGTGCCCTGTCCGCCTGCCCTGGCCCAATCGAACTCCACCAGATAAGATGGTGTCTATTCACTTTCTGTACACTGGCTGCCTTCCAAATGACACCCTATTCCCTATGGGTCCTGGTCAAAACGTAGTGCACTACACTGTGCTTAGTGCTATCAGATTTAATTAAATGCTAAATGTGTCAGCGCTCAGAATAGAAATCCCTGTCTAGATAGCAGCACTCCAGATACATCTTAATAACCCCTACATCTCAAATGATTAATATGCCTTTATAATCAATTTCATGTGCACTTTATGGTGCTACCCTTTGCCTGTAAGTAGTTGTCATTGACTAGAGGTGTTGGGGAGAAATCTTTGTCTCTATTCCCCAAACACACGTGCATCCCAAACGGCAGCCTGTTCCATATATACTGCAATACTTTTGACCAGAGGTCATGGGCCCTGGTTTAAAGTAGTGCACTATAACGGGAATAGGATTCCATTTGGGATGCACTGGGGGCGATTTAACAGGCCTGGGCATAATAGCTGGATTGTCCTATTTGTTACGTAGTCTGCATTTTATCATTAAGCGTATTGTGTTGTTCCCTTATTCTAATTATAGTGTTTCAATGAGCCCAACAGCAGCCGTAAAGTTTATTCCAAATTGAAAGGGACTGGGCAGCGGCTGCAGCCAAACAATCATTGATCACGCAGGAGAATATTCCGTTCCACCACGACTGGTCTGCCGACGTAACTCCATCCGTTGTGCCTTTGCCGGATGTCGGAGCAGGCGTTTCTACTATCCCCGGCCTGCTAACTTTAAACGCTGTGTCTCCCGCTTGCTAGGTAGTAACGACTACCCAGCGGCTTCCCTGTTTCATCTATTGCTGTTCACTGGACCCTATGATCACTTGGCTACATAGCTGATGCCTGCTGGACTGTTCATTAATCACGGTACTCCATTTTGTTAATGTTTTTGTTTATCTGTCTCAAACTCAGGCCCTGTGTGTAGTTAACTGACCCTCTCTGCCCATTCATCGCCATTTTACCTGTTGTTGTTGTCTTAGCTGATTAGCTGTTGTTGTCTTACCCGTTGTTGTCTTAGCTAGCTCTCCCAATCAACACCTGTGATTGCTTTATGCCTCGCTTTATGTCTCTCTCAAATGTCAATATGACTTGTACATTGTTATTTAGGATAGTTATCATTGTTTTGATTTACTGCGGAGCCCCTAGTCCCACTCAACATGCCTCAGATACCTCCTTTGTCCCACCTCCCACGTATGCGGTGACCTCACCCAGCATAACTAGTACGTCCAGAGATGCAACCTCTCTTATCGTCACAAAATGCCTGGGTTTACATCCACTGTACCCGCACCCCACCATACCCCTGTCTGTACATTATGCCCTGTTAGGTGACCTAAACTGGGATATGCTTAACACCCAGGCAGTCCTACAATCTAAACTAGATGCCCTCAATCTCACATAAATTATCAAGGAACCCACTGCACTGAAGCTAGGTAACAATGTCACCACACTGTCACCACCGATAAATCCACGATAATCGAGAATTTCAATAAGCATTTCTCTACGGCTGGCCATGCTTTCCTCCTGGCTACTCCAACCCCGGCCAAAAGCTCCGCACTCCTCACAGCTACTTGCCCAAGCCTCCCCAGCTTCTCCTTCACCCAAATCCAGATAGCAGATGTTCTGAAAGAGCTGCAAAACCTGGACCCGTACAAATCAGCTGGGCTAGACAATCTGGACCCTCTCTTTCTAAAATTATCGGCCGCCATTGTTGCAGCCCCATTACCAGTCTGTTCAACCTCTCTTTCGTATCGTCTGAGATCCCTAAAGATTGGAAAGCTGCCGTGGTCATCCCCCTCTTCAAAGGGGGTGACACTCTAGACCCAAACTGTTATAGAACTATATCCATCCTGCCCTGCCTTTCTAAAGTCTTCGGAAGCCAAGTTAATAAACAGATCACTGACCATTTCAAATCCCACCGTACCTTCTCAGCTGTGCAATCCGGTTTCCGAGCTGGTCAGGGGTGCGCCTCAGCCACGCTCAAGGTACTAAACAATATCATAACTGGCATCAATAAAAGACTGTACTGTGCAGCCGTCTTCATCGACCTGGCCAAGGCTTTCGACTCTGTCAATCACCGTATTCTTATCGGTAGACTCAACAGCCTTGGTTTCTCAAATTAATGCCTCGCCTGGTTCACCAACTACTTCTCAGACAGAGTTCAGTGTGTCAAATCGGAGGGCCTGTTGTCCGGAACTCTGGCAGTCTCTATGGGGGTACCACAGGGTTCAATTCTCGGGGTGACTCTTTTCTCTGTATATATCAACAATGTCGCTCTTGCTGCGGGTGATTCCCTGATCCACCGCTATGCAGACGACACGATTCTGTATACATCTGGCCCTTCTTTGGACACTGTGTTAACGAACCTCCAGACGAGCTTCAATGCCATACAACTCTCCTTCCGTGGCCTCCAACTGCTCTTAAACGCAAGTAAAACTAAATGCATGCTATTCAACCGATCACTGCCCGCACCTGCTCGCCCGTCCAGCATCACTACTCTGGACGGCTCTGACTTAGAATAAGTGGACAACTACAAATACCTAGGTGTCTGGTTAGACTGTAAACTCTCCTTCCAGACTCATATTAAACATCTCCAATCCAAAATTAAAACTAGAATCGGCTTTATTCCGCAACAAAGCCTCCTTCACTCACGCCGCCAAACATACCGTAGTAAAACTGACTATCCTACAGATCCTCGACTTCGGCGATGTCATTTACAAAATAGCCTCCAACACTCTACTCAGCACACTGGATGCAGTCTATCACAGTGCCATCCGTTTTGTCACCAAAGCCCCATATACCAACCACCACTGGGTGGTATACAGTCTATGCTCTAATCGGCAGGCCCTCGCTACATATTCGTCGCCAGACCCACTGGCTCCAGGTCATCTATAAGTCTTTGCTAGGTAAAGCTCCGCCTTATCTCTGTTCACTGGTCACGATAACAACACCCACCCGTAGCACATGCTCCAGCAGGTAAATCTCACTGGTCATCCCCAAAGCCAACACCTCCCTTGGCCGCCTTTCCTTCCAGTTCTCTGCTGCCAATGACTGGAACGAATTGCAAAAATCGCTGAAGCTGGAGACTTATATTTCCCTCAATAACTTTAAACATCAGCTATCCGAGCAGCCATTCGATCGCTGCAGCTGTGCATAGCCCATCTGTAAATAGCCCATCCAATCTACCTACCCTCATCCCCATATTGTTTTTATTTACTTTTCCGCTCTTTTGCACACCAGTATTTGTACTTGCACATCATCATTTGCACATCTATCACTCCAGTGTTAATTTACTAAATTGTAATTACTTGCTACTATGGCCTATTTATTGTCTTACCTCGTCACACCATTTGCACACACTGTATATAGTGTGTTTATTTTTTTCTATTGTGTTATTGACTGTACGCTTGTTTATTCCATGTGTAACTCTGTGTTATTGTTTGTGTCGCACTGCTTTGCTTTATCTTGGCCAGGTCGCAGTTGTAAATGAGAACTTGTTCTCAACTAGCCTACCTGGTTAAATAAAGGTGAAATTATATTCTGAAAATAAATAGTCCTTGACTTTATTTAGGGTGGATGAATTCAGAGAAAGCCGGCATCTCATCTCTTCTCTCACTCCTCCACCAAAGCCCTATGGACTCTGGTCAAAAGTAGTGCACTATATAAGGAATAGGCTTCCATTTGGAATGCACTCTATAGTTACATGCCAGCATGATAAGATAAAGGTGAGAGGCTGAGCAGCAAATGAGTAGAGAGTGGGGGAGATGAATGGTCAGGCCTTGAATGACATCCAGAGGAGCCTTGCTGCTTATTGCCCATTCCTCACCAACACTAGGCCTTGTCTGGACCTAATAAGTGCAGGCGAGGCCCAGGAAGCGGCTCTGGATTCCGGAAGGGGGACCTCTGGTCACCCCTGGACGGGAAACGGGCTCCCTCCAACCCCCGACAACCTCTCTCTCTCTGTCTCATCCCAACGCCCCCCCCTGCCTTCTGTCCACCTCCTCTCTCTCTCTCTCAATTCAATCTCTCTCTCGCTCCCAAACCCTGCCCCCCTCTGGATCTGAATCTCGCTCACAGATGTGGGCTGAGCGGCTGACCCCGCTTTCCTGCCTTGGTCTGGAATACATAAAGCAGTCGGTCCGGAGGCTGCCGCGTAAATAAATACATTCATGAGCAATGGGCTGTAAGCCTTTAGGCTCTTGATCACCCTGCTGCCCCAGACCCGACTTGCGTCCCAAATAGCACCTTATTCCCTATATAGTCCACTACTTTTGACCAGGGCTCTGGTCAAAAGTAGTGCTCTCTTGCAAAGGCTGAACTGAGCGCTAGCTACATTTCCCTTTGAAGACCGCAGCTGCTCCCTCTCTCTCCAATTTCTCTCTCCCTCTCTTCGCTCCTTTAAATCTCTCTCCCTCTCCTGCTTCTCCTCTGCCGCTCGAAAGGCGAATGATGATGTTATTTATTTCCAGATTTGTATGTTCTGTAAGATACAAACTCACTTTCACTTTAATTTGCCAGCTTGGTGTTAATAGGTTTTTAAAAAAGGCCATCTTTAAAAAAAAAAAGTGGGAATGATAACTGCCGTTTGCAAAGCAGTACAGATTTAGACTGGGGGACCAACACAATAATAAAAACATGCTAGAATCGAAAAGTAAAACCCTTGCAAGCCAGGCACCCCAGAATATTTTTTTCTCAAACAATTTAAAATCACATTTTTAAGCGCTAGCATGTCATAACTCCCCTGCTGTGACAACTATTACAATGGTCTGTTCACACCCAGCGAGTCTTGGGTGAAAGAAAGAAAGGGAAAGATAGAAAAGGGAAGAAAGAAAAAAGGGAGCGAGAGAGGGATACATAAATCCCCTCCGAACACTGCTTTTTTTTCATGGGTTTGTCATTGATTAATCGAATCCTCTGGAGGTTGTTTCATTATTCAAAGAAGTAGTTGTTCCGACGTGGGTCTTCATGGTATTCCTGGTGGAAGAGAAATGGCTGTTGCTGCTCACAGAAAACCCCTGATGAAAAAAGTGAAGTCAAAGCCCACAAATATTTTTAACTCATGTAAAATATACTGTGTCCGTAAAATAGGTTCAAAACATTTGTGGAACATCACAGTACAGTACAGTTAAAAAATATATAGCAAAAACAAAACTGTATGGTCTTCAGAGATCAATGGAAGAGCTGAAGGGTAGCTGAAGAATGGGACTAAAAACAGACAAAAGACAACTAAAGTAAAATATACTGTGTCTGTAAAATGTATATACTGTGGTATGTATAAGCTGCAACAAGAAGCCTAAGTGTTGTTGTCCATTAGCTTACTTCAATTAGGGGAGGGGTGGTAGGGTTAGAGGAAAATAATAATAGAAAGTATATTTAAAAAAAGATATATATTAAAAAAGATATAATAAAATCATATTTATATTCATAAAATATATATGGGGGATTTGAAATGATGCAGACAATTACATTGATAGAAACCACACTAGCTGATCCACCCCCTAAATAAATAATAATAAATACAAATACATTTTTTTTAAATCATGCCTTACCTTACAAAATAAGGTGTACGGTACCTCTTCTCAATGAATGTGGCAACAAATAAAGGCCAAAATAAGAAAAATCGAAGACCCCAAAAATATTCTGGGTAGAACTAGATATAGCTTTACGAATATCCATTGTCATTGAATGATACTGTGTTTCAGGGGGGGACTGGGACAAAATGTAGCCATGACATTTTGGCCACACCAGCCACCCCGGCATTTGCCCACTGATCAGCCAAATGCTCTTTATATATTATTATGACAACAGAGAAATTGCACAAAAAGTAATTAAAGAAATCTTTAAAAACCCATGGGCCACCCGCCGTTTCCCTTTTTTTTGTGTCAATTTCGACCAGCCGCCAGAATTTCCAGATGGCCAGTCCGCCCCTGATACTGTATGTTTGCAACCAGTAATATGTAATTTATTTTGGTTATCATAGCCTCCACCCACTGTCACCTCCACTTATTCCCAATGGATCGCACCTTAACAAATAGAAAAATACAATCGTACAGAGCCTCCCGACGATGCTTTCATCAACCAATTCCAGACTGTAATGCATGAGAGAGAGAGAGAGAGAGCGAGAGAGAGCGAGAGAGAGCGAGAGAGAGCGAGAGAGAGAGAGCGAGAGAGAGCGAGAGAGAGCGAGAGAGAGAGAGAGAGAGAGAACCCCTACAGGTCACTGACTTATCACTGACCTGTCAACCTGGCCTGTCTTCTCTCCGTGCAGACAGAGAACAGTGGCTACCACTGAGCACATAGGGCTCTGGTGAAAAGTATTGAACTATATTGAGAATAGAGTTGTCAATTGGAACTCAATCTAAAAGATTGGGGGTGTTTGGGTGGCGGCTGTGCACTGATGAGCTGGTATATAGCGCTATGTTATTTGCAGTATGATTAGTTTGGCTGTACCCCATCTCACCCTAGCCTTGCCTGGGAACAGTTGATCGGAGCAGAAGTGGTTGCTGGATGGATGCTGTTTCTAAAGAGAGAGAGAGACCCACTTTTCAACCTCATATTCATTATCTCCAGCCCCAAATCACTTTCTACATACACAACATGACCAAAAGCATGGTATTAATATGGAGTTTGTCCACCTGCTATAACAGCCTCTACTCTTATGGGAAGGCTTTCCAATAGATGTTGGAACATTGCTGTGGGGACTTACTTCCATTCAGCCACAAGAGCATTAGTGAGGTCGGACACTGATGTTGGGCAATTAGACCTGGCTCGCAGTCGGTGTTGCAATTCATCCCAAAGGTGTCCGATGGGGTTGATGTTTGGGCTCTGTGCAGGCCAGTCAAGTTCTTCCACAACAGTCTCGACAAACCATTTCTGTATGGACCTCAGTTTGTGCACAAGGGCACGCTGAAACAGGAAAGGGCCTTCGCAAAACTGTTGCCACAAAGTTGGAAGCAAAGAATCGTCTAGAATGTCATTGTATGTTGTATCGTTAAGAATTCCCATCACCGGAACTAAGGGGCCTAGCCCGAACCATGAAAAACAGCCCCAGACAAATATTCCTCCTCCATCAAACTTTACAGTTGGCACTATGCATTGGGGCAGGTAGCCTTCTCCTGGCATGCGGCAAACCCAGATTTGTCTGTCAGACTGCCAGATGGTGAAGCGTGATTCATCACTCCAGAGAATGCTTTTCCACTGCTCCAGAGTCCAAGCTTTACACCCCTTACGTTACGCATGGGGATCTTAGGCTTGTGTGCGTCTGCTCAGCCATGGAAACCAATTTCATGAAGCTCCGACCAACAGGTCATGTGCTGACGTTGCTACCACAGGCAGGTTGGAACTTGGTAGTTAGTGAGTGTTGCAACCGTGGACATACGCACTAAGCTCTTCAGCACTCGGCGACCCCATTCTATGTGCTTGTGTGGCCTAACGCTTCGCGGCTGAGCCGTTGTTGCTCCTTGACGTTTCCACTTCACAATAACAGCTGAGCGTGGCAGCTCTAGCAGGACAGAAATTTGACAATCTGACTTGTTGGAAACGTGGCATCCTATGACGGTGCCACGTTGAAAGTCACTGAGCTCTTCAGTCCAATGCCAATGTTTGTCTATGGAAATTGCATGGCTGTGTGCTCGATGTTAAACACCTGTCAGCAACAGGAGTGGCTGAAATCCACTAATCTGAAGAGGTGTCCACATACATATATGTGGCTGCCGTTTTACAGGGGCACCTAACCAATTGCGCTATTCTGTGTGTATTTTAGAAGAATTGTTTTACTGTTTTTGTACATAATGTTTCTGCCACTGTCTCTTATGACCGAAAAGAGCTTCTGGACATCAGAACAGCGATTACTGGACAAATATGTTTTCTTTATTGAAGAATAAAGATTTACGGCTGCTCAGGAACCAGGCCCTAATCCCCGTAATTTGCATTACAAGCAAAAACTCGAGCAGGAGGCTACAGGACTGTATTCAGATCCTTTACTCAGCACTTTGTTGAAGCACCGTTGGCAGCGATTACAGAATCAAGTCTTCTTTGGTATGACGCTACCAGCTTGGCAATCTGTATTTGATGAGTTTCTCCCATTCTTCTCTGCAGATCCTTTCAAGCTCTGTCAGGTTGGATGAGGAGCATTGTTGCACAATTATTTTCAGATCTCTCCAGAGATGTTCGATCGGGTTCAAGTCCGGGCTCCGGCTGGGCCACTCATGGACATTCAGAAACTTGTCCCGAAGCCACTCCTACGTTGTCTTGGCTGTGTGCTTAGGGTCGTTGTCCTGTTGGAAGGTGAACTTTTGCCCCAGTCTGAGGTTCTGAGCGCTCTGGAGAAGGTTTTCATCAAGGATCTCTCTGTACTTTGCTCCGTTCATCTTTCCCTCAATCCTGACTAGTCTCCCAGTCCCTGCCGCTGAAAAACATCCCCACAGCATGATGCCGCCAGCACCATGCTTCACCGTAGGGATGGTGCCAGGTTTCCTCCAGACGTGACACTTGGCATTCAGGCCCAAGAGTTCAATCTTGCTTTCATCAGACCAGAGAATCTTGTTCCTCATGGTCTGAGAGTCTTTAAATGCCTTTTGGCAACCTCAAGCATACTGTCGTTCCTTTTACTGAGGAGGCGCTTCCGTCTGGCCACTCTACCATAAAGGTCTGATTGGTGGAGTGCTGCAGAGATGGTTGTCCTTCTGAAATGTTCTCCCATCTCCACAGAGAAACTCCATAGCTATGTCAGAGTGACCATTGGGTTCTTGGTCACCTCCCTGTCCAAGGCTCTTCTCCCCCGATTGCTCAGTTTGGCCGGGCGGCCAGCTCCAAGAAGAGTCTTCATGGTTCCAAACTTCGTCCATTTAAGAATGATGGAGGCCACTGTGTTCCTGAATGATCAAATTAAATCAAATTTTATTGGTCACATACACATGGTTAACTTCTTATGGCTGAAGGGGCAGTATTGAGTAGCTTGGATGAAAGGTGCCCATTGTAAATGGCCAGCTCCTCAGTCTCAGTAGCTAATATATGCATATTATTAGTAGTATTGGATAGAAAACACTCAAAAGTTTCTAAAACTGTTTGAATTAAGTCTGTGAGATTAACAGAACTCATATGGCAGGCAAAAACCTGAGAAGTTCCACTTCCTGTTTGTATTTTTTCTGGGGGTGCCATATTTTCAACCAAGCTCTTATTCAAAATACAGAGACATATGAATGAGTTTTCACTTCCTACGGCTTCCACTAGATGTCAGCAGTCAACAGAACTAAGTCTGATGACTCTAATGTGAAGGGGGGTCGAAGGAGACAGAATTTAGTATGAGGTCCCATGAGGTGACCATGAATTCAACACGCGCGTTCACGTGAGAGGCAGCTCCGTTCCATCTCTCAATTGAAGTCGATGTAGTTCTCCGGTTGGAACGTTATTCAAGATGTATGTTAACTACATTCTAAAGATTGATTCAGTACATCGTTTGCCATGTTTCTACTGACTGTAACGGAACGTTTGGACATTTCGTCACGTTATAGTGGTCACGCTTTGAGACTTTGGTTAGGGTTTTGGTAAACAATTCGAAAGTAGCTATTTGACATAAATAACGGACATGAACGAACAAATCAAGCATTTATTGTGGCCCTGGGATTCCTAGGACTGCATTCTGATGAATTCCTCAAAGGTAAGGAAACATTTATCATGTATTTTCTGGTTTCTGTTGAGTCCAACATGGTGGCTAATTTGGCTAATCACCTGAGCTGCTGCGCCTTCTTCACCACACTGGCTGTGTTGGTGGACCGTTTCAGTTTGTCCGTGATGTGTACGCCGAGGAACTTAAAACTTTCCACCTTCTCCACTACTATCCCGTCGATGTGGATAGGGGGCTGCTCCCTTTGCTGTTTCCTGAAGTTCACGATCATCTCCTTTGTTTTGTTGACGTTGAGTGTGAGGTTATTTTCCTGGCACCACACTCCGAGGGCCCTCACCTCCTCCGTGTAGGCCATCTCATCGTTTTTGGTAATCAGCCTACCACTGTAGTGTCGTCTGCAAACTTGATGATTGAGTTGGAAGCATGCATTACCACGCAGTCATGGGTGAACAGGGAGTGCAGGAGAGGGCTGAGAACGCACCCTTGTGGGGCCCCAGTGTTGAGGATCAGCGGGGTGGAGATGTTGTTTCCTACCCTCACCACCTGGGGGCGGCCCGTCAGAAAGTCCAGGACCCAGTTGCACAGGGAGGGTCAAGATCCAGTGTCTCGAGCTTAATGACGAGTTTGGAGGGTGCTATGATGTTAAATGCTGAGCTGTAATCGAATAACAGCATTCTTACATAGGTATTCCTCTTGTCCAGATGGGTTAGGGCAGTGTGCAGTGTGATTGCGATTGTGTCGTCTGTGGACCTATTGGATCGGTAAGCAAATTGGATTGGGTCTAGGGTGTCAGGTAGGGTGGAGGTGATATGATCCTTGACTAGTCTCTCAAAGCACTTGATGATGACGGAAGTGAGTGCTACAGGACGATAGTCGTTTAGCTCAGTTACCTTAGCTTTCTTGGGAACAGGAACAATGGTGGCCCTCTTGAAGCATGTGGAAATAGTAGACTGGGATAGGGATTGATTGAATATGTCCGTAAACACACCAGCCAGTTGGTCTGCGCATGCTCTGAGGACGCGGCTAGGGATGCCGTCTGGGCCGGCAGCCTTGCGAGGGTTAACACGTTTAAATGTTGTACGCACGTTGGCTGCAGTGAAGGAGAGCCTGCAGGTTTTGGTAGCGAGCTGTGTCAGTGACATTGTATTGTCCTCAAAGTGAGCAAGAAGTTGTTTAGTTTGTCTGGGAGCAAGACGTTGGTGTCCGCGACGGGGCTGGTTTTGTTTTTGTAATCCATGATTGACTGTAGACCCTGCCACATACCTCTCGTGTCTGAGCCGTTGAATTGCGACTCTACTTTGTCTCTATACTGACGCTTAGCTTGTTTGATTGCCTTACGGAGGGAATAGCTACACTGTTTGTATTCGGTCATGTTTCCGATCGCCTTGCCATGATTAAAAGCAGTGGTTCGCGCTTTCAGTTTTGCGCGAATACTGCCATCAATCAAACGGTTTCTGGTTGGGGAAGGTTTTAGTCACCGTAGGTACAACATCACCGATGCACTTGCTAATAAACTCGCTCACCGAATCAGTGTATACATCAATGCTGTTGTCTGAGGCTATCCGGAATATATCCCAGTCTACGTGATCGAAGCAATCTTGAAGCGTGGAATCAGATTGTTCGGACCAGCGTTGAACAGACCTGAGCACGGGTGTTTCCTGTTTTAGTTTCTGTCTATAGGCTGGGAGCAACAAAATGGAGTCATGGGCAGATTTTCCAAAAGGAGGGCAAGGGGGGCTTTGTATGCGTTGCGGAAGTTAGAGTAGCAATGATCCAGAATGCAGCCAGCCCGAGTCGCGCATTCGATATGCTGATAAAATTTAGGGAGCCTTGTTTTCAGATTAGCCTTGTTAAAATCCCCAGCTACAATAAATGCAGCCTCAGGATATGTGGTTTCCAGTTTACATAGAGTCCAATGAAGTTCTTTCAGGGCCATCTAAGTGTCTGCTTGGAGGGGATATACACAGCTGTGATTATAATCAAAGAGAATTCTCTTGGTAGACAATGCGGTCTACATTTGATTGTAAGGAATTCTAGGTCAGGTGAACAAAAGGACTTGAGTTCCTGTATGTTGTTATGTCCACGACTTGTTAATCATAAGGCATACACCCCCGCCCTTCTTCTTACCAGAGAGATGTTTGTTTCTGTTGGCGCGATGCGTGAAAAAACCGAGTGGCTGTACCGACTCTGATAACGTATCCCGAGTGAGCCATGTTTCCGTGAAACAGAGAATGTTACAATCTCTGATGTCTCTCTGGAAGGCAACCCTTGCTCGAATTTCATCTACCTTGTTGTCAAGAGACTGGACATTGGCGAGTAGTATACTCGGAAGTGGTGAGCGATGTGCCCGTCTACAGATCCTGACCAGAAGACCGCTCCGTCTTCCCCTTCTGCGGCGCCGTTGTTTTGGGTCGCCTTCTGGGATCCGATCCATTGTCCTGGGTGGTGGTCCAAACAGAGGATCCGCTTCAGGAAAGTTCCTGGTCGTAATGTTGGTAAGTTGACATTGCTCTTATATCCAATAGCTCTTCCCGGCTGTATGTAATAAGACTTAAGATTTCCTGGGGTAACAGTGTAAGAAATAATACATAAAAAAACAAATTACTGCATAGTTTCCTAAGAACGCGAAGCGAGGCAACCATCTCTGTCTCTGATAATGATGCATCATTGACTATGCTAGCAACTAACGTTAGACAAAATTCAAAAGGCAAAATCTCACATTTTTGCTAATCCGTTTCCCACGCATCCATGTGCTTTTATGGAAAAAAAGGTGAAGGTCTATACAAAATTTAAGTTAATCCGACATTGTACACATTTTTTTGTTGAAGACCCTTATGTACTTCTCAAATCTCTGTCATGTACCATCATACTCATTACTTCCTGGTGGCACACACCGCTAAAGTGGTTGACTTGAAAACAACAGTGCACATTAACTGTGGGTTTGAGCCCTCCTTTTTGTTAGAGAAAACACTGTTCACTGCTGATGCTCGAAACAAATAATGCATATGTGATGAAGTGGATGATTATAATTATGCATATAAATCATTGTAAATCTAAGTATAGCTTGCACGTCTATGTAATATACTGTAGTTGCGACAATTATTTATGTAGTAGGGCCAGTAGCCTATTTGTCAGTCTGCAAGAGGAACTCCAATGTAACGAGTGCGCTGAGAGTCGGGAAGCAAGTTCAGGGAGTGAGTGTTTTAATAAATAAAATAAATAATGAACACGAAACACAAACAACGCACCGACATGAAAACAGAGTCAATAACACCTGAGGAAATAACCAAAGGGAGTGACAGATATAGGGAAGATAATCAAGGAGGTGATGGAGTCCAGGTGAGTGTTATGAGGCCCAGGTGCGCAAGACAATGGTGACAGGTGTGCGGGATAATCAGCAGCCTGATGACCTAGAGGGAGTATTTGTGACATCCAACAAGAAACTCCTTATTAAATGTATTTTTAATCTTCATTTACAAGGTCTGCTCTTCTCTTCTCTACAAAGTACCACAATAAATGTAATTGTACATTTCTAACGGGAAAAACTCATGTGAGCTTCAAACCCTTGTCACAATCTGGGACAATTACTTGGAGCAAGGCACTCTACACAGAGAGCTATTTGACCAGCCAGTCAAACACACGTGATCTAGTTGCTTTGATTATCAGAAAGTGCGATTGGACAAGGACGCTTTTGTGAACATGTGTTGGATCACGTCCAATTGCGTCAAGAATTTTAATTGAACTTTGCTGCAATTTGAAGCGGATATAATTACGACCAGCTGTGCAGGTTAAAAGCTTACATAGCGTTTGATCACGTTCAACTACGTCAACAATTTTTAATTGGCTGATGCTTATTTTGAGACAGAGAAAAGTTTAAACTTAAACGTATTCTAATGTTCGCAAGTATGGTCCCGCCGTGACATTGTTTGCAGCGAGGATTACATTGATTTGTTGCATGTGTTTGTTGTTATCAGTGCATCCAATACTAAATCACCTGCATGAAGAGATATCCTGTTGCACGCACGCACACACACAGCACGCAGGCACGCACATACAGTTTCTCTGTTTTCCTCAGTGTTTCTCTGTTTATGCAGCTGTCTTAATCATAATGATCATGATGATTATCGTGATTAAGATTACTTACCGAGGGCTTTCCTCACATGTGCAGCCTCAGAATGTCCTCTCTCTCTCTCTCTATCTCTCTCTCTCTCAGCCCAGGTGGTCATTCAATTTGCTTTATTGGCATGAAGTAACAATGTACATATTGCCAAAGCTTATTTTGGATATTTACAATATAAAAATGAGAAGCAAAATTGTCAACGGTACAACAGTAACAACAATAAGCAAGTGTCAAAATAACCATACATTCAACAATAACAGTAGAGTACATGTGCAGGTTGATTGGTCTGTCAGACACTGTCGCTCAACTTTTGGCAGGCAGCAATGTAGTGCGCTCTCTCACACTTGGCATGAAGACCACCTCCGTGTGGAGAAGGACCATGATCCTCTCTGATACACCAGTTATTCGCGGCTGTTTCAAGTTGGCTCTCGATTTATGCTCAGCCATACCTGCCTACCTTAAAGACATTTAAGACATGAAGAGAAGAAATCTGGCAGTGATGTGTGTCCTTGAAAACAATCACAATAGTGACAAATTGATGCAGCACATATCTGGAGACTTAACACCAACGACATGCAGGTCTTAGCGGTGACGTGGTTGGTAATGGCATGGATTTGGTGAGTGGAAGCCCAACCTCTTCAACTGGGATGCACATAGAACAAGAGAGGAGATGTTCTTTTTGTGCCAGTAACCCTTGTATTAAAATGTGTTTTAGTCCATTTCGTTTCATTTGATTAAAAACCAAGCATAGCCTCTCCCCTCTGCTCAATGCTCTATTATTTAGTATTACATTTTTTTGTCCTGCCCAATGCGTTCGCAAAGCAGCCAAGCCTAAATCTTAATCACTGAAAATGTGTGAACGGACATCCCATTTGTATCTATGTATTGTAGACCTACATTATTTTAGCCAGTTCCCATTTTGGATGTGCCTAAAACCCCCTCCATGTAGGCTACATGTGTCCATATGCCCATCATGAAACGAGAGATGAGATGATGCTGGTGACCCTCGTATTTAGAAGTTATTGTTCTGTAATAATTGCTTGTTTTCTATGATTAAAAACCAAGCCCTCCATAGGCTACCCTTACCCTAGGCCTATAGGCTACTATAACGACGCCTGGTTCAACAGCAATGCACGTCTTTTTTATCCTGCCGATTTAATGTCATGTTTCTGACCCCAACCTATGTAGAAATATTGTTGTTTAAAAAAAACGATTGCTTGTTTTTCGTTTTAATTTGATTAAAAAACTAAGTTATTAGAATGATTCACCGTCTTGGCTCTTTGATGAGAACCTCCATGGTTTGCATGCTATGTAATTTAGGAGCCGTCTGCTATTTTTGGAGAGGTGTGAATGTGATCTGTAAGATGATTCGCTTAGATTTTTAAACATTATATTTGGGGGAAGTAAAATGGTGAGCGGTAATTCCCTTGCTCTTTATATTGGATCTTTGTCCAGCTTCTGTGAAATGTTTGGTTATGCGTAAAAACAATTGTCTGCGTTGCCTTAATATTATATGCCCACAGGGAGCAATTATGCTGCCGAAAACTGCATTTAGACATAGCCTGTTTAAAACAAGTTGTTTGGATTAGAATCTATTTTAAAGCCTTATCAATAGTGAATTTAATATTGCTTATTGACAACGTTTAGCAAGTCCATGGCTCAGCCATAATGACATTTACAGTAGGTCTAGCCACTATATCAGTGTGAATGCTGTTTAAAAATATATTTCTATATTGAAGCCGTACAACTATGTGCACTGAAAAACATGTTCAACATATTTATCAAAGATGGGATAGGCCTTCATGTTGTTATTTTGTTTATTTAGGCTATTTAATAAACTAGCCTATAATGGAATAACATTCAAATTGGAGTTGATGACAACGCAATACATAAAAAAAAACGTAAAAACACAACCTAAAGCAACAAAATATTTAGAAATGGCGCACGTTTTGATTGGCCAGTGAGGGGTCAAGCCTCGACACACCTAGAACTTATTTATTAATCAAAAGCCAGCCCTACAACTTATTTATTCATCAAAACCCAGCCCCTTTGCACCACTGCCAGCTACTGAGCCCATAATTCCTGCTGTGAAAATTGCAAAAAATATTTTGGACACACCCGTGGACCTGTAGCGCTACCACCAGCGCTAAGATTTACTATTGCATTAGATTTGTTCAAAAATAGCCTTGAGTGTCATTAAAAGCGTTAGACAAACACAATGTATGATGTGCATGTTTTCATTTTTCCTTTCACTCTTACATAATGTAATGTTACCTTTTAACAATATAGAAAGTGCAGTAGGTAAATATGTCAATAACATAAAGAGGCAGAACATAAAACATGATTCACCAACCGGCGGACCGCAGGGGATTTATTTGACCCCCCCCCCAACTTTTGAGATAAACATTGTAATATTTCTGGGAGAAAAAACGTGTATGTTTTATTGTTGAACATTAAAGACTGTAAAAACACCAGCAAATCAGCTCCAAGTAATTTGTATTTTAAATATGTTCCAAACTATTCCCATGCATAATAGAGAGCTATACACTGAGTATATAAAGCATTAAGAACACCTGTTCTTTCCATGACATAGATTGACCAGGTGAACCCAGGTGCTGCTGGGTTTTTCATGCTCAACAGTTTTCCCGTGTGTATCAAGAATGGTCCACCACCCAAAGTACATCCAGCCAACTTGACACAACTGTTGGAAGCATTGGAGTCAACATGGGCCAGCTTTGGAGTCAACATGGAATGCTTTCGAAACCTTGAGGTGTCCATGCCCTGATGAATTCAGGCTGTTCTGAGGGCAAAGGGGGGAGGGGTGCAACTAAATATTAGGAAAGTGTTCCTAGTGTTTTGTGTACAAATGTAAGCAAGGGTTGAAATTATTATGTTTTAGTCAAATATTATATATGTATGGGCTTCTTGCGGTCAATTTGCAGTCTAAAAATTATTTGTAATTATGTTCCGGCCTCCTGACCATCTGCTCAAGAAATAAATCGCCCTGTGGCTGAATATACAGTACCAGTCAAAAGTTTGGACACGCCTACTCATTCAAAGGGTTTTCATTTTTTACAATTTTTTTACAATTTATTACTATTTTCTACATTGATACATGTAGAAATATGATACATGATTCCATATGTGTTATTTCATAGTTTTGATGTCTTCCCTATTATTCTACAATGTAGAAAATAGTAAAAAATAAAGAAAAATCCTTGAATGAGGATGTATTTCCAAATTTTCGACTGGTACTGTAGTTGATGATCCCTGATAGAAAAGCTGTTTCTAACGGAATTAACCGATAGGCTAAAGGCTCTCACCACATGGACGACTATTACCATTTCAAAACGAGAAGCAAAGTGGAAATGCATTAGGTAAACAGTAAGCTCCTTTATATTGCAAGAAGGAGCAGCATCTATAGAAGACTGCAGTATAGAGCATTCTCCTCCTCAGGGCCACAACAGCATTACCGGCACCAAGGTTCCTCTCTTCTTCCTGCTCCTCTTCCTCCTCTTCCTCCTCCTCGAGGGACCAGCTCTCATTACTCTGAAAATTCAAATGTAATCTTGACATTCATTTATTGTGAAAAGAGCACCTCCAGAAAGCATGTCATTATTTCTCCCTCTCCCCTTCAAGATCAAAGCTGACACGACTGATTACAGTGGCAGCTCTCTTTGAATGTTGCACTCTTCGGAAAAAAAAGGTTTACACAAAGGTTCTTCGGGTGTCCCTATAGAAGAAGCCTTTTTTGGTTTCAGGTAGAACCCTTTTTGGTTCCAGGTAGAAATCTTTTGTGTTGTACAATCCGTTGGTGAAAGGGTTCTACC
This sequence comes from Salvelinus namaycush, assembly GCF_016432855.1. Classification (NCBI taxonomy): domain Eukaryota; kingdom Metazoa; phylum Chordata; class Actinopteri; order Salmoniformes; family Salmonidae; genus Salvelinus; species Salvelinus namaycush. The sequence goes on from NC_052330.1 coordinate 5,063,323, forward strand.
TGGAACCAAAAGAACCCAAAGAACCCTTTTAGGCTCTAGATAGTACCTTTTTTTCTAGGGACTGGAGCGAGTTGGCTGGCGATGGGATGAGAATGACACTCGGCAGCAGGCAGGCGCCGGGCATCACACCCATTCTCTGTGTCTGAGAGGCTTAGCTTGCCTGCGTTGAATCTCAAATCTAGGATTTGTCAGCAAAATGGTATGCAGCCACTCTCCTTGTTTTTAAGAATCTTTAAGAATCTTGACAGATTCCTAGATCCCTTGTCCCTTGTATTAAAGCCATCTCAGCCATCACTTGTTTCCATGAATTGAAATAAACATTGAACAGATTACCAGATCCCAGTTTGTGCCTTTAAAGCTCCCTCTTCTAGCATCTCTCTGATGGGGCTTTCATCCTTCTCTCGCTTGCAGAATCACACAGGGATCAACAGTCCACCCAGACCTCCTGAGACACTTAAAGGGCAAACAGGTCTCTCCACTGACAAACACATCCATCCTGATATATAGTGCATCCCAAACACCCTGTTCCCTATGTAGTGCACTACTTTTGACCAGATCCTATGGGTGTAGTGCACTATAGTAGTGCACTATAAATGGGATAGGGTGCCATTTGGGACTTACACTTAGGGCTCTATTCGATCAGATTCGGATGGTTGTTTTGACGGTGTTGGAGGTGGAACTGCTCTCGAGCTGTCAAATCTGCAACTGGTTCCCGGCATTATAGCGGACATTGCCATTGGACATTGCCTGTCACATTAACCCTATCCGAGACCCCAGCAAAAATTGACTTTCAATTTATTCAACTTTCATTGATCTGCGTGTCCTGCCCTTATACTGAACAAAGATATAAACGCAACATACACATGTTTGAAAGACTTTACTAAGTTACAGTTCATATAGGGTAATTGTATGAACTGTAATTATTTAATTAGGCCCAATCTATAGATTTCACATGACTGGGAATGCAGATATGCATCTGTTGGTCACAGATACATTTAAAAAAGGTAGGGCTTGAATCAGAGAACCAGTCAGTATCTGGTGTGACCACCATTTACCTCATGCAGCAGGACACATCTCCTTCGCATAGACTTGATCAGGCTGTTGATTCTGGCCTGTGGGATGTTGTCCAACTCCTCTTCAATGGCTTTGCGAAGTTGCTGGGTATTGGCGGGAACTGGAACACACTGTCATACATGTCAATCCAGAGCATCCCAAACATGCTCAATGAGTAACATGTCTGGTGAGTATACAGGCCATGGAAGAACTGGGACATTTTCAGCTTCCAGGAATTGTTTACAGATCCTTTTGACATGGGGCCGTGCACTGAAACATGAGATGATAGCGGCGGATGACTGGCACGACAATGGGCCTCAGGATCTCATCATGGTATCTCTGTGCATTCAAATTGCCATCGATGAAATGCAATTGTGTTCATTGTCCATAGATTACGCCTGCCCATACCATAACCCCACCGCCACCATGGGGCACTCTGGTCACCCACATGACACCATCTGCCCGGTACAGTTTAACCTGTTTGGGGTGCAGCCCGACACCGGTACACTTATGACAACATCCAGCTCAAGTGCAGGGCGCGAAATTCAAAATATATATTTTTAAAATATTTAACTTTCACACATTAACAAGTCCAATACAGCATATGAAAGGTACACATCTTGTGAATCAAGCCAACATGTCCGATTTTTAAAATGTTTTACAGGGAAGACAAAATATGTAAATCTATTAGCTAACCACGTTAGCAAAAGACACCACTTTTCTTACTCCATCAGTTTTTTACTCCATCAGTAGCTATCACAAATTTGACCAAATAAAGATATAAATAGCCACTAACCAAGAAACAACTTCATCAGATGACAGTCTGATAACATATTTATTGTATAGCATATGTTTTGTTCGAAAAATTTGCATATTTCAGGTATAAATCATTACATTTACATTTTACATTTTAGTCATTTAGCAGACGCTCTTATCCAGAGCGACTTACAGTAGAGTGCATACATTTTATTACATTTTTACATACTGAGACAAGGATATCCCTACCGGCCAAACCCTCCCTAACCCGGACGACGCTATGCCAATTGTGCGTCGCCCCACGGACCTCCCGGTTGCGGCCGGCTGCGACAGAGCCTGGGCGCGAACCCAGCCCAGCCTGGGCGCGAACCCAGAGACTCTGGTGGCGCAGCTAGCACTGCGATGCAGTGCCCTAGACCACTGCGCCACCCGGGAGGCCAATCATAGTTTACATTTCAGCTACAATCAGAAATTGCACCAAAAGCAGCCATAATATTTACAGACACCAACGTCAAATACCTAATTACTCATCATAAAACATTTCTGAAAAATACATAGTGTACAGCAATTGAAAGACAGGCATCTTGTGATTCCAGACAATATTTCCGATTTATTAAATGTTTTACAGCAAAAACAAAATGTAGCGTTATATTAGCATAGCCACAATAGCCAGAAACACTTGGGCGCCGACGACCAGTTCACATGCACGACAGATATTAGAAATAGCATCATAAAATGTTTCTTACTTTTGGTGATCTTCCGTCAGAATGTTGGACAAGGTGTCCTTTGTCCAGAACAGTCGTTGTTTGGATCTGGAACGGCAAATTTCCCTCTTCATTTAGCATGGGCACTTGCCAAGTGCTACGGATCTCTCCAACGTCAACAAAGTCAGAGAACGGAACACGGCAAAACTCCCGAAAAAATTTCAATAATCTGATTAAACTATATTGAAAAAACATACTTTACGATGATATGGTCACATGTATCAAATAAAATCTAAGACGGAGATGTTAGTCGTCCATAACGAGAGCAAAACAGAAGGCAAATCCATGTCCTCTTTCGCGCGCTCCAGAAACAGGAAGTGGACGGTCACGTCAAACAAAGAGCTTTAATTCCACCTCAGACCAAGATAAACACGAAATTCTTTCTCTCACCGCCTCTTGACAACCAGGGGAAGGTGTACGAAGTGTATGTAGACTCTTACGTATCATGCCCATGTATAGGCAGGAAGTTGAACAGAGCATCGATTTCTGACATTCCACTTCCTGGTCAGGAAGTGTGCTGCAGAATGACTTCTGTTTCACTCAGAGAAATAATTCAAACGGTTTTAGAAACTAGAAAGTGTTTTCTATCCAATAGTAATAATAATATGCATATTGTACGAGCAAGAATTGAGTACGAGGCCGTTTGAAATGGGCACGATTTAACTGGCTACTCAATACTGCCCCTTGCAGCCATAACAGGTTAAACCGTGATTCAACCGTGAAAAGCACACTTCTCCAGCGTGCCAGTGGCCATCGAAGGTCAGCATTTGCACACTGAATTTGGTTTACGACGCAGAACTGCAGTCAGGTCAAGACCCTGGCGAGGACGACAAGCACGCAGATGAGCTTCCCTGTGACAGTTTCTGACAGTGTGTGCAGAAATTCTTTGATTGTGCAAACCCACAGTTTCATCAGCTGTCCAGATGGCTGGTCTCAGATGATCCCGCAGGTGAAGAAGCTGGATGTGGAGGTGTTGGGGTGGCGGGGTTACACGTGGTCTGCGATTATGTGGCTAGTTGAACGTCCTGCCAAATTCTCTAAAACAACGGCTTATGGTAGAGAAAATAACATTCAATTATTTGGCAACAGCTCTGGTGGACATTCCTGCAGTCAATATGCCAATTGCCTGCTTCATCAAAACGTGGCACGTCTGTGGCATTGTGTGGCAAAACTGCACATTTTAGAATGGCCTTATATTGTCCCCAACACAAGGTACAAATAAAGTCACAAATGTATCAGGATATATGAATTAAAAGGACATCTCTAAATTGGCAGTTGCTACAGCTGTTTGTTATCACTGCCTCGCTCACTTTTATTTTATCCAAACACTATGATCATGTTTTTTCGATAGCTAACAGTCATCCACAGTTCTGCTACATCTTTTTTGAGGGAAAGAATGAAAACAGACTAAGGCTTAGATTAAATCAGATAAAGCATTACCAGACACCCACATAAAGGTTATTTTGGTGGTGTCAGAGGTGGAAATGCATTGGGGCCTTCAAATCAGTGAGCTGCTCTTGCATCATTGTCACGAAGCCAGACCCGCCCACCTTGCATTAGAAGTTCAGAACGAGAAAGTGTAGGCTATATAGAAATAATTTAGCTGAGATTGAAAAATCGTTAAATTAAATCATTTGTATTTCTATCTTCCTAATTGAGGTGTAGATTACATCTCACATTCCGATGTTTGAACTTGTAAACAAGGCTGCATGGGATTTCTGTGAACCAAATGAGTCCCACCGTAATGTTGGCACGTTTTGGACTTCTAACCCCTTTTAAACACTGTGTATTTGATTTTGCATCCGTAGAACCATTAGTCTGTGTGATTAATGGGTGCTGAGCTAGAGTGGTGTTTGTGAGACAATATCTATCATATCTCAAAGGGGTCCGGGGCTGAGTATTTTTACAAAAACGTACAGTATGTAGAGTCGGAATTGTTTGAGCTACAAATTATTAAAAACTATTTATGAAAAGCTGAGACTAATGAACACGCACAAGCAATGTTTTGTTCTATGACGCTTATAAGCTACACAAGAGTCATTAGAAGGTAAGGGGTTATCAACATAGAATATCATAGAAAATCCCAGGACATAGTGTCTATAATACTGTAAAAGGCTCACATAGAGTTGAAGTCGGAAGTTTACATACACTTAGGTTGGAGTCATTAAAACTCGTTTTTCAACCACTTCACAAATTTCATGTTAACAAAATATAGTTTTGGCAAGTTGGGTACGACATCTACTTTGTGCATGACAAGTATTTTTTCCAACAATTGTTTACAGACAGATTATTTCACTTATAATTCACTGTATCGCAATTCCAGTGGGTCAGAAGTTTACATACACTAAGTTGACTGTACCTTCAAACAGCTTAGAAAATTCCAGAAAATGATGTCATGGCTTTAGAAGCTTTTGATAGGCTAATTGAAATCATTTGAGTCAATTGGAGGTGCACCGGTGGATGTATTTCAAGGCCTACCTTCAAACTCACTGCCTCTTTGCTTGACATCATGGAAAAATCTAAAGAAATCAGCCAAGACCTCAGAAAAAAAATTGTAGACCTCCACATGTCTGGTTCATCCTTGGGGAGCAATTTCCAAACGCCTGAAAATACCACGTACATCTGTACAAACAATAGTATGCAAGTATAAACACCATGGGACCACGCAGCCATCATACCGCTCAGGAAGGAGATGCGTTCTGTCTTCTAGAGATGAACATACTTTGGTGTGAAAAGTGCAAATCAATCCCAGAACAACAGCAAAGGACCTTGTGAAGATGCTGGAGGAAACAGGTACGAAAGTATCTATATCCACAGTAAAATGAGTCCTATATCAACATAACCTGAAAGGCCGCTCAGCAAGGAAGAAGCCATTGCTCCAAAATGGCCCCCCAAAAAAGCCAGACTATGGATTGCAACTGCACATGGGGACAAAAATCGTACTTTTTGGAGAAATGTCCTCTGGTCTGATGAAACAAAAATAGAACTGTTTGGCCATAATGACCATTTTTATGTTTGGAGGAAAAAGGGGGAGGCTTACAAGCCGAAGAACACCATCTCGACCGTGAAGCACGGGGGTGGCAGCATCATGCTGTGGGGGTGCTTTGCTGCAGGAGGGACTGGTTCACTTCACAAAACAAATAGCATCATGAGGAAGGAAAATGATGTGGATATACTGAAGCAACATCTCAAGACATCAGTCAGGAAGTTAAAGCTTGGTCGCAAATGGGTCTTCCAATTGGACAATGACCTCAAGCATACTTTCAAAGTTGTGGAAAAATGGCGTAAGGACAACAAAGGTATTGGAGTGGCCATCACAAAGCTCTGACCTCAATCCCATAGAAAATTTGTGGGCATAACTGAAAAAGCGTGTGTGAGCAAGGAGGCCTACAAACCGGACTCAGTTACACCACCTCTGTCAGGAGAATGGGTCAAAATACACCCAACCTATTGTGGGAAGCTTGTGGAAGGCTACCCGAAACATTTGACCCAAGTTAAACAATGTAAAGGCAATGCTACCAAATACTAATTGAGTGTATGTAAACTTCTGACCCACTGGGAATGTGATGAAAGAAATAAAAGCTGAAATAAATCATTCTCTCTACTATTATTCTGACATTTCACATTCTTAAAATAAAGTGGTGATCCTAACTGACCTAAGACAGGGAATTGTTACTTGGATTAAATGTCAGGAATTGTGAGAAACTGAGTTTAAATGTGTTTAAATGAAATACATCCACCGGTGCACCTCCAATTGACTCAAATGATTTCAATTAGCCTATCAAAAGCTTCTAAAGCCATGACATCATTTTCTGGAATTTTCTAAGCTGTTTGAAGGTACAGTCAACTTAGTGTATGTAAACTTCTGACCCACTGGAATTGCGATACAGTGAATTATAAGTGAAATAATCTGTCTGTAAACAATTGTTGGAAAAAATACTTGTCATGCACAAAGTAGATGTCGTACCCAACTTGCCAAAACTATATTTTGTTAACATGAAATTTGTGAAGTGGTTGAAAAACGAGTTTTAATGACTCCAACCTAAGTGTATGTAAACTTCCGACTTCAACTCTATGTGAGCCTTTTACAGTATTATAGACACTATGTCCTGGGATTTTCTATGATATTCTATGTTGATAACCCCTTACCTTCTAATGACTCTTGTGTAGCTTATAAGCGTCATAGAACAAAACATTGCTTGTGCGTGTTCATTAGTCTCAGCTTTTCATAAATAGTTTTTAATAATTTGTAGCTCAAACAATTCCGACTCTACATACTGTACGTTTTTGTAAAAATACTCAGCCCCGGACCCCTTTGAGATATGATAGATATTGTCTCACAAACACCACTCTAGCTCAGCACCCATTAATCACACAGACTAATGGTTCTACGGATGCAAAATCAAATACACAGTGTTTAAAAGGGGTTAGAAGTCCAAAACGTGCCAACATTACGGTGGGACTCATTTGGTTCACAGAAATCCCATGCAGCCTTGTTTACAAGTTCAAACATCGGAATGTGAGATGTAATCTACACCTCAATTAGGAAGATAGAAATACAAATGATTTAATTTAACGATTTTTCAATCTCAGCTAAATTATTTCTATATAGCCTACACTTTCTCGTTCTGAACTTCTAATGCAAGGTGGGCGGGTCTGGCTTCGTGACAATGATGCAAGAGCAGCTCACTGATTTGAAGGCCCCAATGCATTTCCACCTCTGACACCACCAAAATAACCTTTATGTGGGTGTCTGGTAATGCTTTATCTGATTTAATCTAAGCCTTAGTCTGTTTTCATTCTTTCCCTCAAAAAAGATGTAGCAGAACTGTGGATGACTGTTAGCTATCGAAAAAACATGATCATAGTGTTTGGATAAAATAAAAGTGAGCGAGGCAGTGATAACAAACAGCTGTAGCAACTGCCAATTTAGAGATGTCCTTTTAATTCATATATCCTGATACATTTGTGACTTTATGTTATTTTAATAAGTGAGAGAGAGAGGGGAACATTCATTTGGGCATAAGTCCAACAGGAAACCCACACAGCTGCTTGACTCGGCCCTGACTACTAAATCAGAGTGTATGAGTGAATGTTGAAGAGAACATGTATTTGTTTTTTTGTGTCTCTCATGTTCTTTCTCTCGCCATTTGCCCTACACACACACACACACACACACACACAAACATCAGCCTACATAAAACATTTATTCGAGATACATCCAGGACATCATTGGATTCTTTGAAAGGGGTTCCTTTGAGCCATTCATTCCACTCAAGACACGTCTTGAGTTTTGATGCCTTCAGGGGTGTAGCAGGCCACGGTGTCTTGAGTGAGGAGTTCCAAGGCATTGTGGTTGCTAGGCAACAGGTGTTGTGATTAAGGAAGCGGTCTAGATGGCTATATGGAGGGATACTATCGCTAATTGACAGCACTCTGCCCTCAGGGTCTTGTTATAACCCTGATACCCCTAGAATGGGAGGAGGAGGCCAGCACAATGCTGCTCTGCTCTGTATTGCAGTGTGTGTGTGTCTTTCTATTCTCGTGGGTACCAGAAATACCCCAAATTCCCCACAAGGATAGTAAAACAAGGCAAATTCTCCCACGTGGGGACATTTCCCAGGTCCCCATGAGGACAACGACTATTTGAGGCTCGGGTTAGTTTTAGGGTTAGGGAAAATAGGATTTAGAATGGAAATTTTATTTTCGGTCCCCACATATGTGGACTTGTATTACTAACCTCATGGGTAACAGAAATCTTCAAAAGCCCACACAAGGATAGTAAAGCCTTGTGGGTACATTTCCCAGGTCAACACAAAGACAAAGGCTATTTTCGGCTTAGGGTTAGAATTTGGGCTAGGGTTAGGTTTAGGGGTCAAGTTTATGGTTAAGGAAAATAGGATTTTGAATGGAAATGTATTTTAGGTCCCCACAAGGATAGTAAAACAACATACCATTGCTTGTGTTTGCCGTGTGTCGTGTGTGCGTAAGCATGCTAATGTGTGTGTGTGTGTACTCAGGGTAGTGTGAGAGAACAATGGTAAAGGGTGGGGTCTGTATGGCTGTGAGATATGTTGGCTGCCAGGCAGGCCAGCAGAGATAGAAGGGCTCTGGGGATCCCGCTTTGTTTTCTGATGGGGTTGAAGGGTCTTGTTTCACTGCCTCGGCTCTCACTGACTCACTGACTGCAAAATACTACTCTCTCCATTCAAAATAGTACTCTTTCACACCCTCAAAACATTATTTTCTCACCCCCAAACATACAACTTATTTCACCCACTCGAAATACTACTCTTTCACCCCTTCAAAACACAACACGACGCCCTGAAATACATTCCTCTCCATTCAAAACTCACATATTTCCCTTGTCAAACTAATCTATAATTCTCGACCAGCAGGAAATATAGGCTGACATTTTTCACAGTTGGCGTACATTTGAATTTGCAGCAAAATCGAAGAAGCAAGGGAGGGAGGGAGGAGAAGAGTAAAGCGGGTCAAAAAGTGGTGCGACAAATCACATTGTGGAGAAAAAGGAGAATCAGCGTTTGACATACTGCATGTTCCGGGGTTCATCTGATTGGTGTGAAGGAGTTGGAAGGCCTATGGATTATAGTGCTCAGATACATTGCCTACGACCCAAGTGGCACCCTATTGCATATGGATCTTAGGAAAGTATTCAGACCCCTTGACTTTTTCCACATTTTGTTACGTTATGGCCTTATTCTAAAATTGATCAAATAAAAAAATGTCTTCAGCAATATACACACAATACCCCACAATGACAAAGCAAAAACAGAAATACCTTATTTACATAAGTATTCAGACCCCTTGCTAGGAGACTCGAAGTTGAGCTCAGGTGCATCCTGTTTCCATTGATCATCTTTGAGATGTTTCTAGAACTCAAATGGAGTCCACCTGTGGTAAATTCAATAGATTGGGCACACCAGTATATATACAGTTGAAGTCGGAAGTTTACATACACCTTAGCCAAATACATTTAAACTCAGTTTTTCACAATTCCTGAAAAACATCCACAGGTACACCTCCAATTGACTCAAATTATGTAAATTTGCCTAACAGAAGCTTCTAAAGCCATGCCATAATTGTCTGGACTTTTCCAAGCTGTTTAAAAGCACAGTCAACTTAGTGTATGTAAACTTCTGACCCACTGGAATTGTGATACAGTGAATTATAAGTGAAACAATTGTTGGACAAATGACTTGTGTCATGCACAAAGTAGATGTCCTAACTGACTTTCCAAAACTATAGATTGTTAACAAGAAATTTGTGAAGTGGTTGAAAAACACTTAGGTTGGAGTCATTAAAACTAGTATGTAAACTTCTGACTTCAACTGTACATATCTACCTTAATGACCACATATCTGTAACTTGTACGCTAATAATGGAGAAGCAAGTACAGGGAATGAGTTTAATAAATAAATGAACATGGAACAAAAAAGAAACATGAGTAACGTACATATAAACAGAAACAATAACGCCTGAGGAAAGAACCAAAGCGAGTGATATAGGGGAGGTAATCAGGAAGACGATGGTGACAGGTGTGCTGGTGTGCGTAATATTCCCTGTCTTAGGTCAGTTAGGATCACCACTTTATTTTAAGAATGTGAAATGTCAGAATAATAGTAGAGAGTCATTTATTTCAGCTTTTATTTCTTTCATCACATTCCCAGTGGGTCAGAAGTTTACATACACTCAATTAGTATTTGGTAGCATTGCCTTTAAATGGTTTAACTTGGGTCAAACATTTCGGGTAGCCTTCCACAAGCTTCCCACAATAAGTTGGGTGAATTTTGGCCCATTCCTCCTGACAGAGCTGGTGTAACTGAGTCAGGTTTGTAGGCCTCCTTGCTCGCACACGCTTTTTCAGTTTTGCCCACAAATATTCTATAGGATTGAGGTCAGGGCTTTAGTTATGCACGTTCAAGTTTTCAGTTTTTTTTGTCTTGTTTGTTTCACCCCAAAAAATATTTTGCATCTTCAAAGTGGTAGGCATGTTGTGTAAATCAAATGATACAAACCCCCCAAGGAAGGAAGCTGGAAGACTGGAAGACAGCTGGAAGACACTGTCGCACATGTTTCTCCAGAGCATCCCAAACATGCTCAATGGGTGGCATGTCTGGGAAGGATGCAGGCCATGGCAACAAAAATACTTTCGTAAGCCTGTACTGTTTATACACAGCTGTCCTGTATAGCCTACCTGAAACTGAATGGCATGAACCATCCTCGCGCTCTCTCCCACCTTGGTTAGAAGGTTGTGGTGTGTAAAACCGGTCTATTTTTGCCAAATAATCTTGTCAATCCATTGTCAAAACACTCGTACCATGGATTATTTCATTATGCAGTGTAGTCTACTATCTATAGCTATATACAGTATTGAGCTGCTATTTAAACTGCTCAAAAAAAGAAACGCAACATGTAGTGTTGGTCCATGAGCTGTTTCATGAGCTGAAATTAAAGATCCCCGAAATGTTCCATATGCACAGATGCTTATTTCTCTCAAATGTTGTCCACAAATGTGTTTACATTCCTGGAAATGAGCATTTCTCCTTTGCCAAGATCATCCATCCACTTGACAGATAGTGCATATCAATAAGCTGAATAAACAGCATGATCATTATACAGCTGCACCTTGTGCTGGGGACAATAAAAGGCCACTTTAAAATGTGCAGTTGAGACACAACACAATGCAACAGATGTCTCAAGTTTTGAGGGAGTGTGCAATTGGCATGCTGACTGCAGGAATGTCCACCAGAGCTGTTGCCAGAGAATTTAATGTTAATTTCTCTACCATACGCCACCTCCAACATCGTTTTAAAGAATTTGTCAGCACATTCAAGCGGCCTCACAACCGCAGACCACGTGCAACCACGCCAGAACAGGCCCAGGACATGCGGGAAGGTCTGTAACGAGCCACCTGAACAGCTGTCAGAAACTGTCTCAGGGAAGCTCATCTGCGTGCTCATCTTCCTCACCAGGGTCTTGACCTGACTGCAGTTCAGCGTCGTAACTAACTGCCAATGCTCTCCTTCGATGGCCACTGGCATGCTGGAGAAGTGTGCTCTTCATGTTTGAATCCCATTTTCAACTGTACTGGGCAGATGGCAGACTGCGTGTATGTCGTCGTGTGGGCGAGCAGTTTTTTGACGTCAACGTTGTGAACAGAGTGCCCATGGTGGCGGTGGGGTTATGCTATGGGCAGACATAAGATATGAACAACGAACACAATTGCATTTTTTTGATGGCAATTTGAATGCACCGAGATACCGTGACAAGATCCTGAGGCCTATTGTCGTGCCATTCGTCCACCGCCATCACGTCATGTTTCAGCATGGTGATGCACGGCCCCGTGCTGCAAGGACCTGTACACAGTTCCTGGTTGCTGAAGATTTCCCAGTTGTTCCATGGCCTGCATCCTTCCCAGACATGCCACCCATTGAGCATGTTTGGGATGCTCTGGAGAAACATGTGCGACAGTGTCTTCCAGTTCCTGCCAATATCCAGCAACTTCGCTCAGCCATTGAAGAGGAGTGGGACAACATTCCACAGGCCACAATCAATAGCCTGATCAACTCTATGTGAAGGAGATGTGTCGCGCTGCATGAGGCAAATACTGACTGGTTTTCTGATCCATGCCTCTACCTTTTTTATAAGATATCTGTGACCAACAGATGCATATCTGTATACCCAGTCATGTGAAATCCATAAATTAGAGCCTAATGAATTAATTTCAATTGACTGATTTCCTTATTTGAACTGTAATGTTTGCATGTTGCGCGTATATTTTTGTTCAGTGTAGCTGCTATTTATAAACTTTTTATAAACACATCAAATAGCCTAACATTTCTCCCGAAGTATTCCTTGCTGCATCTATCTCTATGTCCCTGTCTGTGTCTCTTTTTCACTTTTGTTGTCCACCAAATATAATATCTGTTTGAGTCTGCCAATGTATTATATGTCCAGTATCCAAACCACCTGTCCCCAGAGCTTCCTATACAGTTAATCTCTCTCTGTAATGTGTTGAGGCCGGCAATTAAAGAGAATGAGAGGCTCATTTAAAGATGCAGAACTGCTTATTTGAAGCACCACTCCCTTCTGCCCAGTCTCCCTGATGTTGCTACGGCAATCAAATCAAAGTTTATTTGTCACGTGCGCTGAATACAACAGGTACAGTGAAATGCTTACTTACAGGCTCTAACCAACAGTGCGATTTTTAAGTAAAAAATAGGTATTAGGTAAACAATAGATAAGTAAAGAAATATAAGCAACATTAAAAAGACAGTGAAAAATATCAGTAGCGAGGCTATATACAGTAGGGAGGCTATATACAGGCACTGGTTAGTTGGGCTAATTGAGGTAGTATGTACATGTAGGTAAGGTTAAAGTAACTATGAATATATGATAAACAGAGAGTAGCAGTAGCGTAAAAGAGGGGTTGGCAGGTGATGGGACACAATGCAGATAGTCTGGGTAGCTAATGTGCGGGGGCACCGGTTAGTCGGGCTAATTGAGGTAGTATGTACATGAATGTATAGTTAAAGTGACTATGTATATTGATTGTAGCAGCAGCGTAAAAGAGGGGTTGGGGGCGGGAGGGGACAATGCAAATGGTCCGGGTAGCCATTTGATTTCTTGTTCAGGAGTCTTATGGCTTGCAGGTAAAAACTGTTGAGAAGCCTTTTGGTCCAATCAAGCTGTTTTTAACTATCCCTGTAACTGTCGCTTCTGCAGAGAGATTGTTTTGTAAACTAAAACGAATATAGAATTACCTAAGAAGCATTAGGCTCTCGGGACTTATATGCACTTTTGAACACCTGAGTAAACTCCACTCATTGCACTGGCACCGTCGTAGCTCTGACCATGCCATTTGTTCACCGATATGCCCTAACTTTCAGTTAAATTACTTCTGGGCCCGCAGAGCCCATGCTGTACTGTGCAAGTAGGTTAACAGTAGGCCTACTATTAAAATAGATAAATGAGGCTGTCAACTGAGTCAGAAATTCACAGATTTCGTTTAAAAAATTATTTTGGGGGGCGGGGGTTTGTTCTCAAAGTAAAAAAAAATCGAATAGCAAAGCAACAAAATTGGATGTTCACAATAATGCTTAAACCACACCAGGAGACCACTTTTGAGTTCTGGGAAAAATCAAAAAAAAAAATTGTTACCCTTTAAAATTCAATTGAGCAGGCAGCTAGCACTGATGTTTGGTTAGCGGTGTTTCTGTAACGCACATGAGGTTGACTTTGCAAAGCCACTGGCCACTGGATTGATGCAACAAATCATGATATCATTCTGCCAAGTAGGCATAGGCTACTTTGTAGCTAGTTAACATTTAATTGAGAAGGCTTTCGGGAAAGCCTTTCCATCTACCAGAAGACAGTTTGGCCTATCATTAGCATAGCTATATTTTTCCTGCTCCTTAATTGTTTGAAACCTGGATGTTTTACTTCATATTATGTTGCTTCAAAGTATCCAGGGAAAAATCCAACCATAGAAATGTTGAGGGAAATATATTTTATTAACACTTCCTAATATGCGCTCTCCTGTTACTGCATATTGTCTAGCAGCCAAAGGTATTATCCTAGTCATATTAGAAACCCATGATAGTTTTTGCATCTTTAAATTTCGAATGGATATTTCCATCTCTGTCCATGAAACCGCTTGCATGTGCAGTTCGCATTTTACAATGTTTTACTAAAATTGCATTTTTTGGAACATTTACGCGTAGGCCGACCTCCGTGTGCACATTGCTGCGCTTAAAATGTCAACAGATAATAGTTTATCCATATTGTAAGCTAAATATTTTGATCTGTTCCATCAGCCTTAGTTATTGATACAGTGTATACCTCCACTACACTGCTTTGATACGCATCAGTGGGGATTAAGAGTATATGCAATGCCCACAGGAAAAAAAAATTGTATAAGGCATATACCTCCGCTACACCACTGCCTGTTACCCAAAGATAGACAGGCTAGAAATGTTTAAACAATGTATTTATTTTCGTGAATCGTGCATTCAATAACCATCCTAAATCAGCCATTGCACGCTACATCTTCCATTCCCCATTCCATTATTGGCTGATTTAAGATGAAATTGTCAACACTGTTACTTTATTTGGCACTTACTGGGCAGTTACATATTTTTATTTAACCTCTTGAGATGTGAAAACATGTTTTCTATTGAGTTGACCATGTGTTCTTCACGATAAAATATTAAAATTTGGTTAAATCAAACATTTACACTACCCAAAAAGGACTCATTTTGTGGAACAACACAGTAACGTTGAAATATTGTTTACCATTGATTAACCACTAATAATAACCTATTAAATCAACTTTGTATTTAGCAACCATTTATGGCATCTCGTTGTGGTTTTAAATCAATGTGTTTTGCATTAGTAAATGGTGTTTAGGGATATACTAAACCAATTAATGTTTAATCAATACAACCCATTTACTAAAGCAATAAATATATTTAGATTGTCTAAGTGTGCGTGCGTGCGTGTGTGTGTGATTGTATGCGAGGAGACATTTAGGCGCTCAGAATGAAGATGGCCTACTACAACACATTTCCCAAAATGCATTTGAAATTACTTGTGTAAATGACCCCATTTAAAACCGTTGTCACATATATAATCGGAGGGGGAAATTGCATTTCTCACAGTATGGCTGTTTTGCGATAAAACCATGACATTTCCACAATAATTATCTCTATATTATTGTTGAATGTACGCTAAAAGGATTATGTCTTCGTCTCTAAGCTGCTCCGAGCTACAGCCTCTCTCTCCCTCCCTGCTCCATCTTCCCAGCTCCTCATTTCAATGTGTTGACGTTGACATTGTCATCTATGCCACACTTGCCCTGCATACCAATGCATCCTGTCCTCTCAGTCCCCACCTTCTTTCCCAATCTCACAGAGATCTCACTCACGACCTCATCCTGGGTCATTTAAAATGTTAATGACCGGTGCTTGTTCTACACTAAAGTGCAGATGAGAGGAGTGGAGAGGAGAGGAAAGGGGAGGACTTTGTAGACAAGTCCATTCAGATGACTGACTTCCACCCTCACCTTCCTCCAGACCTCCACCTAGTTATAATTAGAATAGGAGGAACAGGCCTCGACTCCCCTTGAATACCTTATCAGTTTAATGATTTAAATCAAGGACATCAGGGAGCGCAGACTGTATAAAGGACTCATTTCCTAGCATTATTAATTGGCCGGGAGGACACTATTACAGATCTGCAACTCCTGCTAAATTTAGTTGAGCTAGCTAACTTCTCAGCAGGTTAAAACTAGGGCTGGGAATTGCCAAGGACCTCACGATACGATATTATTCCAGCGCTTAGGTGTTGATACGATATGTATTGCAGTTCTCACGATTTGATATGTATTGTCATTCGATAATGTGATTTTATTGCGATTCGATGTTCAAAACGTATTGCTCACCATATTTCTGCTGCAGAGGGAAAACGGAGAGCCATGATAACATTAGATTTGATCAGTCATGGAAATAAAAGTGCTGAAAACAAATTGGCTCCCTATTTAACCCACCAAGGTCAATGTTGGCGCTCTTGTGGATATCTAATAAGCACAGAAATCGGCAAAAGAAATCCATCCGTTTAAGCTAGAGCTAGCTGTTTGGATTGGATGCATCTCAATCCACCGCATCCGCTTATGTCGCACTTCCACGTCTGCTGTGAAAGGTGACAGAGCTAGAGCAGTATATGTCAGACCATGAAACATCCCAAAAATGGGTCTACCTCTCTATGCAAGTTGAGAATCTCACAAACATGAACTTGAGGGTTGTTTTGATCTAGGACCCCCACAGGCCTCACAAGACTCCTCTGAAGATCCCCCGGTACTGGTAAAAAAAAATGATTGAAAGTATATTGTATATGGACACTGTTTAGTGCCAAAAATAAGGGGTTAAATACATGTGAAAAAGGACAGACAATTCAGATCAAACTTCATTTAGATTTTTTTGCGGGGGACTAACTGTTGTTCCATTTAGAGAATCTGTTATTTAATGCATTTTTATATATATATATTTTACCCGTTTTTCTCCCCAATTTCATTGTATCCGATTGGTAGTCCTGTCCCATCTCTGCAATTCCCGTATGGACTCGGGAGAGACGAAGGTCGAGAGCCGCGTGTCCTCTGAATCACAACCAGCCAAGCCGCACTGCTTCTTGACACAACGCCCGCTTAAAACCGGAAGTCAGCAGCACCAATGTGTCGGAGGAAACACCGTACACCTGGCAACTGTCAGCATACATTGCGCCCGGCCTGCCACAGGAGTCGCCAGTGCGCGATGGGACAGGAACATCCCTGCCGGCCAAACCCTCCCCTAACCCAGACAACGCTGGGCAAATTGTGCTTCGCCTCATGGGTCTCTCGGTCGCGGCCGGTGTTATTTAATGCATTTGTATGGACTAATAGCACTAAGGTCAAATAAAAATGTTCAGCAAATACATACAGATTTTTTGGGGATACTTTAAGGGTCTTAAAATTCGAAATCAAATAGCAAAATGATCCTTGGTATGACCTTCTTAAAACAATTCCATATAGCAATTCCACATTTCTTTCATTACAAAACCGGAGAGAAATATCTGTCGGTGACGTTACGGTGACCGCATTACCTTCACACCGTAGGACACGAGTAATGACGTTTAGGTTTCTCCAAGCTCTGATGCTGCTGATGGTCATTAGTAGCCTACCAAACGTGCTAACTGCCTGATACTCAGCACTCTATCGTCCCTCTACTCACTCTGACATCAATGCAAATGTAATTGAAAATCTAAGCAAACACTTCAGGAGAGCCCATGAGCTCATGTTGCGCAACATTTCTGTAGGCTATGCATTTGCGTGAGAAAACAGAAACATTTGCATAGATGACACATAGATGCATGATAATGGTCCATTCTAAATCAAAACAAATTTCACACATACATTATTTAGTATATGTAAAGACAAGATTAAATCAAGAATAGTCTGATGGGTGATAATATTAGCCTATCACTTGTGAATTATGCCCAGATTGTGTGCAGTAAGGCAAGAAACAGCGCATGCCTTTTTTTGGTGACTTTTCAAATCATAGTCGCACACCTCATGTAGCCTGGCCCGTAGGCCTATATGTTTTGATAAGGTTTGTATAACAACTAAAGTGGCCAAATAACTTCTTAAAATTAAGCACATTTATCTGCTTTACAACAGGTGTAGAGCCTAACTGGCTACATACGCAGAAGCGCATGAGTTTCAAGTTTGAGGAAGATCATTTTCACCATAAAAATTTACCTTTTATAATAAAAGCTTTACATGCATAATCACATTTGAGGTCACTTTTGAGAATGGTTTTCCCACTGATTGCATTTGGGATCATTCGCACTTCTAGCCTACTGCCGTGTGCCTATTGCTGCTCTTATAATGCGAAGAAACAGCTTAATAGTTTATCAAGATTTTAAGATAGACGTTCTGATATGTTGCGTCAGCTTCATTGCTTTTACAAGGTTTTTTTATGCTAGTGGTTTAATTTGGGATCTACCGCATCCCACAACTGTTCTAGACTATGTTTGAAATATTTATTTCTTGACCAGAATAGAAAAGGTCAACTTTTGTACAATGGGGGATAGTAGATTGACATAGGCTTTTGCTGTTCATTAGGGCTACTCATCTTGTTGGCTGAAGGAAAGTAAATGTGGACAGTTCTTACACATCTTCAATATGTCCCTCCGATAAGGACACGTGCAGTTGTGTCCCCGATGTGTCTGTTTTCACTTGTAGCCTGTGAGAAGGAACCGATCACTTGACGGGCATTGGCTAAGAAGAATTGAGATATCTTGAGAGCGTGAGAGGTGCTTCGGAGCCCACAGCCTGGAGAAGGGAATTATAATTAGTATATACAGCCAGTGGCGACCTGTCATTCAAGGCAGGTGGGGCTCTTTTTAGCTTAAAAAAGCTTGTATTTTTTTGTTTTGTTTTTTTTGGGGGGGGGGGGTGTTGAATGTTTTGCATGTTATTTGATAATGTTCTCTAGTTGCCCCGTGATTGTCTCAGTGTTCTGTCACTCATGGGGACACTACGTCACCGCCAAATCTAAGGGTAGAGCTCGAAAATTCAAGCCCCTTGGGTGCTGCCATAGAGTTAAATTAAAAGTGCCCATCCAAGAAGGCTCAAGGTCATTGACCACAGATGAAATGACGTCAAATCACGTTATATCTACAGTAGCTTTGATTGAACTGATCATTTCAACATCATACTTACAAAATCTTAGCTAGCAGTCATCATCATTAACCTCTCTTGGGTACGTGAGACGTTAGCGTCCCACCTCTTCAACAGCCAGTGAAACTGCTGGGCGCCAAATTCAAATACAGAAATACTCATTATAAAAATTCAGAAAACAAAACATATTTTACATAGGTTTAAAGATGAACGTCTTGTGAATCCAACCACGGTGTCAGATTTTAAAAATGCTTTACGGCGAAAGCATACCTTACGATTATATGAGAACATAGCCCACTAAACAAATCATTACAAACAGTAACCAGCCAAGTAGAAGAGTTACACAAGTCAGAAATAGAGATAAAATGAATCCCTTACCTTTGATGATCTTCATATGGTTGCACTCAGCAGACATTCATTTACTCAATAAATGTTCCTTTTGTTCGATAAAGTCTCTTTATATCCAAAAACCTCAGTTTTGTTTGCGCGTTTTCTTCAGTAATCCACAGGCTCAAATGCAGTCCAAACAGGCAGACAAAAAAATCCAAATTGTATCCGTAAAGTTCAAGAAACATGTCAAACGATGTTTATATTCAATCCTCAGGTTGTTTTTAGCCTAAATAATCGATAATATTTCAACCGGACAATGACGTCGTCAATTTAAAAGGTAAACAAGAAAGGCACTCTCTCGGTCTCGCGCATGAAAAAGCTCTGTGAACCTTTAGGGTCCACTCATTCAGACTGCTCTTACTTCCTCATTTTTTAGAATACAAGCCTGAAACAATTTCTAAAGACTGTTGACATCTAGTGGAAGGCATAAAAACTGCCATTTGAGTCCTAAGTCAATGGATACTGTAATGGCATTGAATAGAAAACTACAAACCCCCCCAAAAAACTACTTCCTGAATGGATTTTTCTCAGGTTTTCACCTGCCAAATCAGTTCTGTTATACTCACAGACACTATTTTAACAGTTTTGGAAACTTTAGAGTGTTTTCTATCCAAATCTACCAGTTATATGCATATCATATCTTCTGGGCCCGAGAAGCAGGCAGTTTAATTTGGGCATGCATTTCATCTTGTGAGGCATCTGTTTCTCAATACTAGACACTATAATGTACTTGTCCTCTTGCTCAGTTGTGCACCGGGTCCTCCCACTCCTCTTTCTATTCTGGTTAGATCCAGCTTGCACTGTTCTGTGAAGGGAGTAGTACACAGCTTTGTACGAGATCTTCAGTTTCTTGGCAATTTCTTGCATGGAATATCCTTCCTTTCTCAGAACAAGAATAGACTGATGGGTTTCAGAAGAAAGTTCTTTGTTTCTAGCCATTTTAAGCCTGTAATCGAACCCACAAATGCTGATGCTCCAGATACTCAACTAGTTTAAAAAAGGACAGTTTTATTGCTTCTTTAATCAGAACAACAGTTTTCAGCTGTGCTAACATAATTGCAGAAGGTTTTTCTAATGATCAATTAGCCTTTTAAAATGATAAACTTGGAATAGCTAACACAACGTGCCATTGGAACACTGATATTGGGCCTCTGATAATGGGCCTCTGTACGCATATATAGATATTCCATAAAAAATCTTTCCAGCTACAATAGTCATTTACAACATTAACAATGTCTACACTGTATTTCTGATCAATTTGATGTTATTAGAATGGACAAAAACAAGGACATTTCTAAGTGACCCCAAATTTTAGAAAATGTATAAAAAACACTTTGCTTTGTCATTATAGGGTATTTTGTGTAGATTGATGATGAAATGGTTTTTTTTTTTTTTCCAATTTTAAAAGGCTGTAGCACAACAAAATGTGGAAAAACTAATGGGGTCTGAATACTTCCCGAATGCACTGTACATTCAGCCTCTGCGAGTTTGAAGGAAATTTATGAAACACAAAGAGACGAAAGTAAAATGATTATGTCGTTTTTTTTATCTTGGTCAATTTTTTGGGGAAGCCTGGATTTCCTTGGCATCCATGAGTACACGTCACTGCAACATAGAGGACTCCTCATGTACATCTAACCCATTTTTCCTACAGTGAGATCACTCTAGACTAGAGTACTCAAATATGCTTAGTACTTTCCATAGACATACAGTATAATTAGTTCAAATCAGTTGAATGTGTGCCTCTTCACATAGTGATTGAGTGCAGATATGCAGGCATTCTACCGTCTTTCCCTGTCTTGTCAATATCAAAAGAAGGGTCTAGGGTTTGGTCAGAAGGTATATGTAAGGTTTCATTCATCCGTATGATCCCAAATATAGCTGAACAGGTATTTGATTAGACCCTTTCGTTCCATCCAACTGACTTGATCACACACACACACACACACACACACACACACACACACACACACACACACACACACACACACACACACACACACACAGGTCCAATAACAGGGAATGCACATCAATGTGATTTTAATGGTGAGTGAACCAAATCTGAAGTGATGATGAGAGAGGCGGAGGAGGCTTGTAGCCGGGCAGATCAGAGACAGAGAGGTAAAGCGGAGGAAACGGCATAATTCATCTCACATGTTATTTAGATCCTGTACAGCCAGAGCTACATATTTCATTTCCTTTGGATGCTCTTTGTAATGGCAGCCTGAGAAGGAGGGGATTTCTGTAGCTCTGGGATTTAACTGTGAGACTGAGACGCTGTTGTAGGATACATCTGGTACATTAAGGGAGAGGGACGCGTAGCAACAAATAGATACACAGCAGGACGTGTCCCAAATGGTACCCGATTCCTTATATAGTGCTCTGGTCAAAAGTAGTGCACTACGTAGGGGCTTGGGTGCCATTTGGAATGCATCCACAGACCACAGCCAATCTCTGGGCTGTCAAGCCTTTCAGAGACAGGGGAGAGAGGATATTGAGGAAGAAGCATCAAATCCATTGTAGAAGTCACATCTGTGCATAATTTCTCATCCTTCTCTTTTTTCGTTGCCTCTTGTAATAAAGCGGTACAGCCGGCCAGGGTTTCAAAGGTTTAGTGGTCAAGCTTTACGTTAGACACAGAAGTGTCTCTGTGATTTCACTCTTCTCATCTCTTTTCTCCTCCTCTTCTTTTCTCCTCTCCTCGTGTCACACTGCTTCCAAGAAGCTCATGTTACAGAAAGGCTATAACAATTAAGCAGTGGTAAAAGCCAGACCATCGGCTTGTACGACTAACGTTACACATAGGGTGATCCGGCAGTCTTGTCGACTCCTGTTAGATTTGGCAACATTTTAGCGGGGTAGGCAAGTTGGCACCTGGGAGGTTGCGAGCAGCGCTGTGGCCGCTGCCTAGGAGGCCCACTCTCAAGTGTCTGTTAAGCTGAATCCCTTCTGGTCTGTAACTTCTCAGCTTGAGATCAGATAAACATGATTCATCTGAGTGTTCCTGCTTAGAGGTATTTTATAACCATACTGTTGTACATTTTGACTTGGAGGCCAGTATATGGTTTTCAGGTTATATAGCAATACTCAAAGTAAAAAAAACGAAGTACATTTTGTAAAAGGTGGTTATTGCTCAGAGAAGGACACATCTTATGTATTACTATGCAGGTAAACTGATGAGACAAGCCAGCCTAGTCATGTTTACTGTAAGTTGTGTCCAGAAAAATGTTTTATTTGTATTTATTAAGGATCCCCATACTCTTCCTGGTGTCCAGCAACATTAAGGCAGTTATTTAAAATATTACATTTCACAACACATTAAGTGTGTTCCCTCAGGCCACTACTCTACTATTTCATACAGTGTCTACAATACAAAATCCATGTGTACGTGTGTGAAGAGTGCATGTCTTATCATATGTATGTGTGCCTGTGCCTCTTCACAGTCCCCGCTGTTCCATAAGGTGTATTTTTATCTGTTTTTGATCTTATTCTACTGCTTGCATAAGTTACTTGATGTGAAATAGAGTTCCATGTAGCCATGGCTCTATGTAGTACTGTACACCTCCCATTGTCTGTTCTTGGCTTGGAGATTGTGAAGAGACCTTTGGTGGCATGTCTTGTGGGGTATGCATGGGTGTCTGAGCTGTGTGCTAGTAGTTTAAAACTTCTTATGGCTGCAGCCCGACGCCGGTACACTTATGACAACAGCCAGCTCAAAGTGCAGGGCGCGAAATTCAAAAGATATTTTTTTTAAATATTTAACTTTCACACATTAACAAGTCCAATACAGCATATGAAAGGTACACATCTTGTGAATCCAGCCAACGTGTCCGATTTTTAAAATGTTTTACAGGGAAGACAGAATATGTAAATCTATTAGCTAACCACGTTAGCAAAAGACACCACTTGTTTTACTCCACCAGTTTTTTACTCCATCAGTAGCTATCACAAATTCGACCAAATAAAGATATAAATAGCCACTAACCAAGAAACAACTTCATCAGATGACAGTCTGATAACATATTTATTGTATAGCATATGTTTTGTTAGAAAAATGTGCATATTTCAGGTATAAATCATAGTTTACATTGCAGCTACAATATGAAATTGC
The DNA here is from genome assembly GCF_016432855.1 of Salvelinus namaycush. Classification (NCBI taxonomy): domain Eukaryota; kingdom Metazoa; phylum Chordata; class Actinopteri; order Salmoniformes; family Salmonidae; genus Salvelinus; species Salvelinus namaycush. The sequence goes on from NC_052330.1 coordinate 5,086,634, forward strand.
ACCGAAAGCAGCCATAATATTTACAGACACCAACGTCAAATACCTAATTACTCATCATAAAACATTTCTGAAAAATACATAGTGTACAGCAAATGAAAGACAGGCATCTTGTGATTCCAGCCAATATTTCCGATTTATTAAGTGTTTTACAGCGAAAACAAAATGTAGCGTTATATTAGCTTAGCACAATAGCCAGAAACACTTGGGCGCCGACGACCAGTTCACATCTACGACAGATATATGAAATAGCATCATAAAATGTTTCTTACTTTTGCTGATCTTCCATCAGAATGTTGGACAAGGTGTCCTTTGTCCAGAACAGTCGTTGTTTGGATCTGGAACGGCAACTTTCCCTCTTCATTTAGCATGCGCACTTGCCAAGTGGCACGGATCTCTCCAACGTCAACAAAGTCAGAGAACGGAACACGGCAAAACTCCCGAAAAAATTTCAATAATCTGATTAAACTATATTGAAAAAACATACGTTACGATGATATGGTCACATGTATCAAATAAAATCAGAGCCGGAGATAGTAGTCGTCCATAACGGCAGCTAAACAGAAGGCAATCCCACTGTCCACCTCGCGCTGCCAAGAGTACCGGAAATGAGGGACACGTCATACAAAGAGCTTGTATTCCAATTCAGACCAAGATAAACACGAAATTTCTTCTCTCACAGCCTCTTGACATCCAGGGGAAGGTCTATGAAGTGCACGTAGACTCTTACGTATCATGCCCATGTATAGGCAGGAAGTAGAACAGAGCATCGATTTCAGACTTTCCACTTCCTGGTCAGGAAGTTTGTGCCAAATGAGTTCTGTTTGACTCACAGATATAATTCAAACGGGTTTAGAAACTAGAGAGTGTTTTCTATCCAATAGTAATAATAATATGCATATTGTACGAGCAAGAATTGAGTACGAGGCCGTTTGAAATGGGCACCTTTTATCTGGCTACTCAATACTCCCCCTGCAGCCCAAACAGGTTAAACAGACAGCTCGTGCATTCAGCATGTCAACACTTCTTACAAAAACAACTAGTAATGAAGTCGATTTTTCCTCCACTTTGAGCTATGAGAGATTTACATAATGTTAGCTCTCCGTGTTTATTTAAGGGCCAGCCGTGCTGCCCTGTTCTGAGCAAATTGTAATTTCAGAGGTCCCACACGACTGAACAATAGTCCAGCTGCGACAATACTAGAGTATGTAGGACCTACCTTGTTGAAGGTGTTGTTAACGAGGCAGAGAATGTTTTGTTATGGACAGACATCGCCCCATCTTAGCTACTGTTTAATCAACATGTTTTGACCAAGACAGTTTACAATCTAGGGTACTCCAAGCAGTTTAGTTACCTCAACTTACAAAATGTCCACATTATTTATTACAAGATTTAGTTGAGGTTTAGGGTTTATGAATGATTTGTCCCAACTACAATGTTTTTGGTTTTTGAAATATTTAGGACTAACTTCCTTGCCAACCATTCCGAAATCAACTGCAGCTCTTTGTTAATTGTTTCATTGATTTCAATCGCTGTAGTAGCTGACGTGTATAGGATTGAGTCATCCGCATACATAGACACACTGGATTTACTCAAAGCCAGTGGCATGTCATTAGTAAAGATTGAAAAAAAAGTAAGGGGCCTAGACAACTGCCCTGGGGAATTTCTGATTCTACCTGGATTATGTTGGAGAGGCTTCCAATAAAGAACGCCCATAACACATACTGTACGTTTTTCCATCACGTGTTGAATGTCTTTCCCTATATGAGTGCTGAAAGTCTGTAAAATAGCATTGTATCTGGTCAAACACTATTTTTCCCAAAGGTTTACTAAGGGTTGGTAGAAAGCTGATTGGTCGGCTATTTGAGCCAGTAAAGGGGGCTTTATTGTTCTTGGGTAGCGGAATTACTTTTTCTTCCCTCCAGGCCGGAGAGCACACACTTTCTAGTAGGCTTAGATTGAAGATATGGCAAGTAGAAGTGGCAATATTGTCTGCTATAATCCTCAGTTACATTCCATCTAAGTTATCAGACCCCGGTGGCTTGTCATTGTTGATAGGCAACAATAATATGTTCACCTCTTCCACACTCACTTTACGGAATTCAAAATGACAATGCTTGTCTTTCATAATTTGATCAGTTATACTTGGATGTGTAGTGTCAGCGTTTTTTGCTGGCATGTCTTGCCTAAGTCTGACGATCGTGTCAATGAAAAAAACATTAAAGTAATTTGCAATATCAGTGGGTTTTGTGATGAATGAACCATCTGATTCAATGAATGATGGAGCTGAGCTTGCCTTTTTGCCCAAAATATCATTTAAGGTACTCCCAAGCTTTTTACTCTAATTATTTATACAATTTCTCTTTGTTTCATAGTAATGTTTCTTCTTCTTTTCATTCAGTTCAGTCACATGATTTCTCAATTTGCAGTACGTTTGCCAATCGGTTGTGCAGCCAGACCATTCCTTTTGCCTCATCCCTCTCAAACATGCACTTTTTCAATTCCTCATCAATCCACGGGGATTTAACAGTGTTTACAGTAATTTTCTTAATGGGTACATGCTTGTTAGTAACTGGAATAAGCAATTTAATTAATGTGTCAAGATTATTGTCTCGTTGCACCTCATTACACACCACAGACCAACAAATATTCTTTACATCAACAACATAGGAATCACTACTTAACTTCTTGTATGGCCTCTTATACACTATATTAGGCCCAGTCTTTGGAACTTTGGTTTTCCAAGATATGGCTACTATATTGTGATCACTACATCCGATGGATTTGGAATATTGCTTTAAAGCCAATTTCTGCAGCATTAGTAAAGATGTGATCAATACATTTTGATGATTTCATTCCTGTGCTGTTTGTGTATTATTGATTTCATGAACCTTGTTTCTTAAGCTACATGTGTTAACATGGGCTATTTGTTGCACTTTTCTTGGATGCTTGATTGTTTATATTTGTTTTCCTGGGAAGCTTAGCAGAAGTAGACATGCTCATGTTATTTATGTAAGTGCAGGGTGAGCTGCACATAGTGGACTTCCTACTGTGGCACACCGCCTCAGTGCTAACAGTATAACTCTGGTTCATAGGCCCATGATTACTGCATGCAATGGCTGTAGGATCAGCAGAGTCATTCAGGGCAGTTAGAGGGACATAAATTAGGTTATTTACATTGTGTCTTCCAGCACCCCTGGGATAATGTACATTTGCTGAAGCAACAACACAAGGGTAGGGATTAACTGAGCTGGGCTTGGATCATTGATAAGCCGTTATCTCATCGCAGCCTTATAATGCTGTGAAAGGATCCAGGAACCCAAATGATTTGGGCGGATCCCATCCTCCTTATAAAACAAGCTTTGTTTCCAGATGGTATCAAAATTCTCAATAAATGTTACACCCACAGAGCTGCAATAGTCACGTAGCCAGTTATGGAGGGCTAAAAGCCTGCTTAACATTCAATGCCATGATTTAGGGAGGGCGCAGGGCCAGATATTATGGAGCGTTTGTTAGTGTTAAGCAAGATGGATTTTAAAGAATCTATCTTCAGCTGCTCTGAGCTGCTTTTCGTAATGTTATTGAATCCCACATGAACTATGAAAGACTCATTTCCTGATTCAGGTTTAAAATGTTTGGGAGCAGCTTATTGATGTCCTGTACTCGTGCTCCTGGATAGCACAACGTTTTTGCTCCAGGGACTGAGACCTTTCTCACCATTGAACTGCCCAATACAATGGTCAGAGAAGGGGATGGAGAAATCTGCCCATTCCTATCCCTCACACAATTCGTTGGAACCTTTCAGCATAGTTGGAGTCAGCACAGCACAGTCCCGGCGATGAAGGCACAGGTAGATCAGGCACCAGTGCGGCAAAGCTATTCTACATGTCAACCTCTCTGACACTCCAGGCCGCTTAGTAGCATGCCGCTGCTTTTAGTTTCCACGACTTGTGACACAAGATCAGCGCCGATTGGAACAATCCTCTTGCTATTCTCCATCTACTCCACTACAAGATGGCTGCAAGAGACGACTTCTTTTGCAAGCAAGTTCCAGGAAGCACAGGCCATTCGGATAAGGACAGGTGACAAGGCAGGGATACATCCATCAAGCCTGAGCGGCATCCAGCCGCAGGTCCTGAGAACAAGAAAGTTCCCATTTTCGTTTTCCCCATAAGTTTGCGCAGAATTGAAATTTGCTTGCTAAAAATAGCCACCTCATTCCTGTAACCCTCTGCAAGCCAACAATTGCCGCATATAGGTTCGGAACTTTTGTGAAATAGCACAGTTACAAATAGAAATCAAACTGGATGGGCATCTGAAATAGAGGAAGGGCTAAGAACAAACAAGAGAGAACTATTGTAAAGTAGACTGTGTCTGTAAAATGTGTATAAGATGTATAAATTGAAGGTAAGAGCCGAAGTGTTTATTAGTTTACTCCAATTGGGGGATCGGTGGTAGGGTTTGTGGGGAATAATAATAAAGGTATATTCTTTAAAAAAGTATGTATGTCTATATAGGTATGTGTATGTACAGTGGGGAGAACAAGTATTTGATACACTGCCGATTTTGCAGGTTTTCCTACTTACAAAGCATGTAGAGGTCTGTAATTTTTATCATAGGTACACTTCAACTGTGAGAGACGGAATCTAAAACAAAAATCCAGAAAATCACATTGTATGATTTTTAAGTAATTCATTTGCATTTTATTGCATTTGGATGATCCAGAAGAAGATTGGGAGAATGTCATATGGTCAGATGAAACCAAAATATAACTTTTTGGTAAAAACTCAACTCGTCGTGTTTGGAGGACAAAGAATGCTGAGTTGCATCCAAAGAACACCATACCTACTGTGAAGCATGGGGGTGGAAACATCATGCTTTGGGGCTGTTTTTCTGCAAAGGGACCAGGACGACTGATCCGTGTAAAGGACAGAATGAATGGGGCCATGTATCGTGAGATTTTGAGTGAAAACCTCCTTCCAGCAGCAAGGGCATTGAAGATGAAACGTGGCTGGGTCTTTCAGCATGACAATGATCCCAAACACACCGCCCGGGCAACGAAGGAGTGGCTTCGTAAGAAGCATTTCAAGGTCCTGGAGTGGCCTAGCCAGTCTCCAGATCTCAACCCCATAGAAAATCTTTGGAGGGAGTTGAAAGCCCGTGTTGCCCAGCAACAGCCCCAAAACATCACTGCTCTAGAGGAGATCTGCATGGAGGAATGGGCCAAAATACCAGCAACAGTGTGTGAAAACCTTGTGAAGACTTACAGAAAACGTTTGACCTCTGTCATTGCCAACAAATGGTATATAACAAAGTATTGAGATAAACTTTTGTTATTGACCAAATACTTATTTTCCACCATAATTTGCAAATAAATTCATTAAAAATCCTACAATGTGATTTTCTGGATTTTTTTTCCTCATTTTGTCTGTCATAGTTGAAGTGTACCTATGATGCAAATTACAGGCCTCTCTCATCTTTTTAAGTGGGAGAACTTGCACAATTGGTGGCTGACTAAATACTTTTTTGCCCCACTGTATGTATGCATGGATATATATATTTACCCCAAAAATATATGGGGGATTGGAAATGATGCAGACAATTACATTGATGGAAGCAACATTCTTTCCGCAATATTAAGCTAATCCACCCCTTAATAAAAAAATTATAATAATAATTTAAAAATTAATAATTTAAAAATTTAAAAATTGCCGCATTGGAACTCAGGATTATTGTCCCCGTAACGAAGACGCAGGGAGTCAAGAAGCAATTGCAGTCAGTGAGTTTGAAAGGAACGAACATGGATAAAATACAAAAACAGGAGTTGCGTCTAAAAAATAAAAACAGGAAACAATACTACTTAATGGGTGATATAACGGAGTGCTAGATAAAGGGAAAGTAATCAGGGAGTGATGAAGTCCAGGTGTGCCTCATGATGGGGCGTGGTGTGCGTAATGATGGTTGCCAGGTGTGCGTAATGGTAATGGTGTAATGGTTGCCAGGACCGGTGGCTAGTAGACTGGCGACGTCGAGCCCTGGAGCAGGGGAGCATAGTCCCGTACAAGAGCATAATAAACACAGCTTCTCTAGCGCTGAAAACGTTTGTTAGCTATTCAAGGCGAAGTGGGTTCCATTGTAACCTAGCTAGCTGGCTGGCTAGTTGATAGCAGGTGTTGACACAAACTTTTATGAACATTATAAAAATAAAACAAATACAACTTCGGAAACAAGCCGTCCGAAACAACAGGTCAAGGCTCAGGAGCTATCCGAGTTTGTGACAGGAGTTTGTGACAGGAAATGACGAAATGGCTCAGTGGTACAATCACTTTTTCTGAATTGGACTTTTATTGAAGGCAACTGATAGAATCTCTATCATCAGTGGCCTGATTGAATCAGTCCACACACACCAGCAATAAACTCATACACAGCAGATCATGTGGAGAGAAAGCGAGAGAGATCAGTGATTTAACTGAAAGGGGTTGAATGTGTCACCATCATCTCTACCTCCATCACATGCTTGAATTAACACACCATCCTTTTGTCAGAGGGCTAAAAATCAACAGCTGCTTTGGCCCTATTGGCCCTGGTCAAAAGTAGTGGGGAATAGGGTGCCGCTTGGGACACAGTCAATGGTTATAATCATAGCCCCTTGTGTGCGCGTGCGTGCGTGCGTGTGCGTGCGTGTGCATGTGTGTGTGTGTGTGTGTGGTTACCTCACACATGCACTTCCCCATCCTACCAGAATCCCCATGCTTACGAAAGACGTATCGGTACTAATAAAGTACTCTGTTAAACTGTTACAGCTGCAGTTGTCATGAACAAATAATGAGACACTCACTGGGAGAATGAAACATCTGTGTGTGTGTGTGTGAACGACAAGTCCTATTATGAGTGATGACACACCTCTAGTTTCGCAAACATGATGATCTCATTCCTATCTTTAACATCTCTCTCTCTCCACTCTTAATCAGGATTTTTTGAGCAGAGAGAGAGGACGCACATACCAACCAATAAACCAACCAACCAACTGCCGGTCTGGGATGAATCATGAATCGTGAGAATCGAGGGAGGTTGACGGAGGGAGAATTGTGTTCCATTTGCACCAAGCACGATCGCTCCGTCCCAAGTTCCACCTCCCCTCCCCCGCATCCCTCACATTGTCGAAGTGCAGCCTGAATACGTGACTCCTTCCTCTCAGAGACCACTCAGTAGAGGTAGTGTTAGAAATGGTATCCCACAATCCCTAGTGACCCTGGGAATGGTGCCACCATGGAACCCTGTCACACACTCCTAATTGGCATAACTGTACAAGGCCCACCACTTCATACAACATCAACTTAACAAAGACAGTTGGCTACAGATAAGCTAATCTACACATGACAGTATAGTAAGTAGCCTTGTCCAAGCCAGAAAGGCCCATAGGGTAGGAGTCTAGCTCCCGCTTCTGTAGCGTGAGGCAGCTTGATGTACAAGTACACCTTCTGGACAGGATGCTAGTCTATCGCAGGGCCTAGATGACAGTAAAACAGTATAGTCTTCTATGGTCTCCTATTCCTGATAGCAGGTAGGAAATAGACCTGGAGTTAGACAACTACTCTTTGCAGTACAGGAAGTGATTAATGGCACAGTGTTGAAAGTAACAGATGTGATTTTCTGCGCAGTTGCACCAGATCTGTCTCCTCAAACCACCTCCCTTCCCATTCTCACACACACCCACACGCACGCACATACACCCACTACCTCAACCCTGATTAATTATTCCAGTGGGCAGGCCACTCTGTATCTCTGGATACCTGTGTACCATATTCCCTATATAGTACACCACTTTTGACTAGGGCCCATACCGCTCCGGTCAAAAGTAGTGCACTATTTGGAATAGGGTGCCATTTGGGACGCATACTCTGAAGTCACTGCATGGCTCGGAAGTAGCCCATCTCTCATGTTAGCTGTGGAGGCCCTTTTCTTCCCTACCTACTATGGGATTGTACAGTATGTATAAACCTGTATGGAAAGAGTACGATGTGTGAACAGGTGTTTTTGAAGACCCCTCTGGCAAGAACACAGTATCTTTTCTAGATTTGAACAACGATATCCCAGAAACCCTAATTCGTTTCAATTTAATTTAATTAAAAAGGGCTTTATTGGCATGGGAATCCTATGTTTACATTGCCAAAGCAAGTGAAATAGATAATAAACAAAAGTGAAATAAACAATAAAAATGAACAGCAAACATTACACTCATAAAAGTTTCAAAGGAATAGAGACATTTCAAATGTCATATTATGGCTATGTACAGTGTTATAAAAATTTGCAAATAGTTAAAGTACAAAAGGGAAAATAAATAAATATAAATATTGTATTTACAATGGTGTTTGTTCTTCACTGGTTGCCCTTTTCTTGTGGCACCAGGTCACAAATATTGCTGATGTGATGGCACACTGTGGTATTTCACCAAATAGATATGGGAGTTTATTAAAATTGGGTTTGTTTTCAAATTCTTTGTGGGTCTGTGTAATCTTAGGGAAAAATGTGTCTCTAATATAGTCATACATTTGGCAGGAGGTTAGGAAGTGCATCTCAGTTTCCACCTCATTTTGTGGGCAGTGTGTACATAGCCTGTCTTCTGTTGAGAGCCAGGTCTGCCTACGGCGGCCTCTCTCAATAGCAAGGCCATGCTCACTGAGTCTGTACATAGTCAAAGCTTTGGGTCAATCACAATGGTCAGGTATTCTGCCACTACTGTGTACTCTCTGTATGGGCCAAAGAGCATTCCAGTTTGCTCTGTTTTTTTGGTAAATTCTTTCCAATGTGTCAAGTAATTATCTTTTTGTTTTCTCATGATTTGGTTGAGTCCAATTGTGTTGCTATTGCTATCATGGGGCTCTGTGGTGTCTGTTTGTGAACAGAGCCACAGGACCAGCTTGCTTAGAGGACTCTTCTCTAGATTAATCTCTCTGTAGGTGATGGCTTTGTTATGGAAGGTTTGGAAATTGATTTAACAGCTCTTTTCTGGATTTTGATTATTAGCGGGTATCGGCCTAATTATGCTCTGCATGCATCATTTGGTGTTTTACGTTGTACACAGAGGATGTTTTGCAGAATTCTGCATGCAGAGTCTCAATTTGGTGTTTGTCCCATATTGTGAATTATTGGTTGGTGAGCGGACCCCAGACCTCACAACCAATAAAGGGCAATGGGTTCTATGGTTTCTATAACTCATTGGTTGTCGCTGCTGGGATGACATAGCATCAACATCCACTTTGTGGACTTTGTGGCTGTGTTATCTAGTGGAAACTGCCAACGCTATAACAGTTACGGCCAACATGGAAGATAACTCCATTCCATTTTAGCAACAATGTCTTCAGAGAGGTATTCCAATTTTTATATACAGCACAAGTCAAAAGTTTGAACTAACCTACTCATTCAAGTTTTTATTTGTATTTTTACTATTTTCTATATTGTAGAATAATAGTGAAGACATCTAAACTATGAAATAACAGATATGGAATCATGTAGTAACCAAAAAAGTTTTAAACAAATATATTTTAGATTTTAGATTCTTCAAAGTAGCCACCCTTTGCTTTGATGGTAGCTTTGTACACTCTTGGCATTATCTCAACCAGCTTCACCTGGAATACTTTTCCAACAGCTTCGAAGGAGTTCCCACATATGCCGAGCACTTGTTGGCTGCTTTTCCTTCACTCTGCGGTCCAACTCATCCCAAACCATCTCTATTGGGTTGAGGCCGGGTGATTGTGGAGGCCAGGTCATCTGATGCAGCACTCCATCACTCTCCTTCTTGGTCAAATAGTCTTTACACAGCCTGAAGGTGTGTTGGGTCATTGTCCTGTTGAAAAACAAATGATAGTCCCACTAAGCGCAAACCAGATGGGATGACGTATCGCTGCAGAATGCTGTGGTAGCCGTGTTGGTTTCATGTGTGCCTCCCCCACACTATCACACCTCCTCCTCAATGCTTCACGGTGGGAACCACATGTGGAGATCATCCGTTCACCTACTCTGCATCTCACAAAGACAAGGCGGTTGGAACCAAAAATTTCAAATTTGGACTCATCAGACCAAAGGACAGATTTCCACTGGTCTACCGTCCATTGCTTCTGTTTCTTTGCCCAAGCAAGTCTCTTCTTATTATTGATGTCCTTTAGTAGTGGTTTCTTTGCAGCAATTCGACCATGAAGGCCTGATTCACGAAGTCTCCTCTAAACAGTTGATGTTGACATGTGTCTGTTACTTGAACTCTGTGAAGCATTTATTTAGGCTGCAATTTCTGAGGTTGGTTGAACGTATCCTCTGCAGCAGAGGTAACTCTGGATCTTCCTTTCCTGTGGCAGTCCTCATGAAAGCCAGTTTCATCATAGCCTTTGAACTTTCAAAGTTCTTGACATTTTTCGGATTCACTGACGTTCATGTTTTAAAGTAATGATGGACTGTCATTTCTCTTTGCTTATTTGATCTGTTCTTACTATAATATGGTCTTTTACCAAATAGGGCCATCTTCTGTATACCACCCTTACTTTGTTGCAACACAACTAATTGGCTCAAACGCATTAAGAAATAAAGAAATTACACACATTAACTTTTAACAAGGCACACCTGTTAATTAAAACAAATTCCAGGTGACTACCTCATGAAGCTGGTTGAGAGAATGCCAAGAGTGTGCAAAGCTGTCATCAAGGGGGCTACTTTGAAGAATCTCAAATATAAAATATATTTTGATTTGTTTAACACTGTTTTGGGTACTACATGATTCCATATGTGTTATTTCATAGTTCTGATGTCTTCAATATTATTCTAAAATGTAGTAAATAGTAAAAATAAAGAAAAACCCTTGAATGAGTAAGTGTGTCAACTTTTGACTGGTGCTGTATGTTATAATGTTCACGTTGTCAGCCAGAAAGGTAGCTAATGTTAGCAATGTCAAGGTAGCTAACTAACTAATTTAGCTAGCTACATGGTTGATTATAGCTACTGTGACTTTCCCTGCCTGGTACAAGATAGCAATATCACGATAGCTTTAGTACATTAGTTATTACATTTGAATAAATAAATACATGTAAAATATTACATTTTGACTTGAATTTTAGCTCTGTATTCATGGCAAATAATCTTGGCTTTGGCAAGTCTTTGCCCTTTGACTCTTATACTAGCTATCTAATAACATTACTGAAATGGCCCCTTGATTCTCGAGAGTTATGGCTATGAAGATGTGTATTGATTGTAGAAGTGTAAATTTGACTATCATAGCTCTGCATTTATGGAAAATAACCTTGGCTTTGGCATGAATAAAATCCTTTGCTCTTCTCACTCCTAAATTAGCTAGCTAATAATATTACTGGAATGTCCCCTTGATTCTCGAGTGCTATTGTCACGCCCTGACCATAGAGAGGCTTTTATTCTCTATTTTGGTTAGGCCAGGGTGTGACTAGGGTGGGCATTCTAGTTTCTTTATTTCTATGTTTTCTGTTTCTATGTTTTGGCAGGGTATGGTTCTCAATCAGAGACAGCTGTCTATCGTTGTCTCTGATTGGGAATCATACTTAGGCAGCCTGTTTTTCCACCTTAGTTGTGGGTAGTTACCTTTGTTAGTGGCACTATAGCCCTAGTAAGCTTCACAGTCGTTTCTTTGTTTCTTGTTTTGTTGGCGACATTTACATAAATAAAGGAAAATGTACGCTCACCACGCTGCACCTTGGTCCGGTCATTTCCACGACGACGCCCGTGACAGCTATGGCTATGAAGATGTTGTGTATGAGTTGCAGAAGTGTTTAACTTGACTCTTCAACCATGAAAGTCTGTATTGGTTATACATAAAATACCATGTAGTGAACATTACAATACAATCCTAACACGTGCTGTGTACATGTTTTCTGTAGGATTCCAGTTTTGAAGAGCCGCAGACCGCCCATGGGCACAGGCAAGGCTGCAGAAAGAATTGGACAGGAAGACCTTGAAAGGGCTGCCCGACTAAGAAGGGAGGATCGACAAGCAGGTGTCCACATACTTTTAGTCATGTAGTGTACTTACGTGCACCAGCTCATGAGTAATGCTTTTAGAATGTGACGGTACAGCTTGGAAAAGTTGATTATACTGGAGAAAATATATTATTTCAGTCATTAATTTACCTACCTCACTATTAAAAATAGCATAATCATCCAATTTCAACTGCTTATGATTTGGATGATTATGGTCATGTCTTTCCTATAGTACGAACGCATGACTGTAAGTTGCTTTGGAGAAAAGCTTCTACTAAATGGCATATTAATTAATAATACTATAGGTTCTGTCATACTATTTGTAGAGTAATACCATAGAAAGCATCACATTTCCGTTGCTTCTGTCTCATACGATTACGGCCCTGTCTGAAACAGAGATGGCGATCATAGTCCCTGTTCAAACTGGCAGTCCCCCTCTTTGATATTTGATATGGGAGGAAGAAGAACAGAACAGCCCAGTTACACGGCGCAGGGTTTCAAAGCCATCTGTGTGGGAGAGAGGAGCAGGATCATGACATCAGCTCCAGGCACAGCACGGACCTACAGTTAGTGTTCCTTCTCCCTGCCTGTTGGCATGGCAGAAGTGACTCATCACTTTGGCTTAGAAAATAGTACCTTTACAGCTCTCATGACATCCTCATAAATACATTTATATAATCATAGAACTGATCCATTTACTCAGTGAGGCTTCAGTTTATTAAATGTACCTTCAATGGTGCATTTTGAGAAGTAAAATTGACCCCAACCTCTCTCTGTATACAGCATATGTATATGTCAGTCTTCCTGTGAGAATGGGATGTGCAAAAGACACATCTTCTTCTTCTCATGGAAGGAAGACTTGTGCTCTTTAGTATCTGGGTATAGCTGCGGTAGCTCTATTTCAGGGGCTTCCCCCCCGAGACTGTCGGGGAACAGATTGTGGAATTACCATTAGGCTCCAGGAGTACTGGACCTCCAGGCTCCTGGCACAGGAAGAGTCGCTTGAGCATATGTCACCAGCATGATTCCTTCATTTAAATGGATCCAGTGGAAATGGTCCAGGTAGCAGCAGTTGCAGTTGTAGCAGCTCCGCGGTGGCTGTCGACAGAACCTCCATCCTCACACACCCGTCTTCCTTCCGCCGACACCTTCCTGCCATATGCTCTGACTGCCGAACACACATACTGTGTGTGAACACATGCATACATGCACGCACGCACGCATACACACATACTGTCTGATGGGCTCAGACAGATGCAGAGTGTTAGTTGTTTGGAACACACACTTGAAGACATACATTGGAACCCTGAGACGTATGCACACTCACTTACACGTATGCACACTCACTTACACTTGAGTTGAGTTAACATCTTCCTTTAAAATAATAATTATGGTTAAACAACATTCTATTCGGCGGTCCACCGTTATTTAGAAAATTCTACACGATTACTAATAAAACATTGATTTATTTGTATTTATTTCACCTTTATTTAACCAAGTAGGCCAGCTGAGAACAAGTTCTCATTTACAACTGCGACCTGGCCAAGATAGAGCAAAGCAGTGGGACACAAACAAGACAGAGTTAACATGGGATAAACAAACATACAGTCAATAACACAATAGAAAAGTCTATATGCAGTGTGTGCAAATGTAGTGAGGTAAGGCAATAAATAGGCCATAGTGGCAAAATAATTACAATTTAGCAATTATACACTGGAGTGATAGATGTGCAGAAGATGAATGTGCAAGTAGAGATACAGGGGTGCAAAGGAGCAAAAAATAAATAACAATATGGGGATGAGGTAGTTGGGTGGGCTATTTACAGATGGGCTATGTACAGGTGCAATGATCGGCAAGCTGCTCTGACAGCTGATGCTTAAAGTTAGTGAGGGAGATGCACTTTTCAAGAATAACCAGGCATCCTCTACTGATGGAATGAGGTCAATATCCTTCCAGGATACCCGGGCCAGGTCAATTAGAAAGGCCTGCTTGCTGAAGTGTTTTTGGGAGCGTTTGACAGTGATGAGGGGTGGTCGTTTGACCGCGGCCCCATTACGGACGCAGGCAATGAGGCAGTGATCACTGAGATCCTGGTTGAAGACAGCAGAGGTGTATTTAGAGGGCAGGTTGGTCAGGATAATATCTATGAGGGTGCCCGTGTTTACGGATTTAGGGTTGTACCTGGTAGGTTCCATGATAATTTGTGTGAGATTGAGGGCATCTAGCTTAGATTGTAGGGACGGCCGGGGTGTTAATCTTATCCCAGTTTAGGTAATCTAACAGCACAAACTCTGAAGATAAATGGGGGTCAATTAATTCACATATGGTGTCTAGGGCACAGCTGGGGGCTGAGGGGGGTCTATAACACGCGGCAACAGTGAGAGACTTATTTTTGGAAAGGTGGATTTTTAAAAGTAGAAGCTCGAACTGTTTGGGCACAGACCTAGATAGCATGACAGAACTCCTCAGGCTATCTCTGCAGTAGATTGCAACTCCACCCCCTTTTGGCAGGTCTGTCTTGGCAGAACATGTTGTAGTTGTAATCACCCAATAGGTTCTTGGCTTACCGTATATGTTCTTAATCCTGCAGATTTCCACATTCAACACACAGCCAACTCTCATTTTATTTTTATAAAAGCACAACAGTGTGTGTTAAAATGTCACTTTGTGAAGTCTGGACTAAACAGAGAGCCCATATCAAAGAGCGTGGTCTGGTCTCACATGGCTTTTGTTTGGAAACACGCCCAGGCAATACCCAGCGGACAAGACATACAGTGCCTGAGTGACAATTTGATGAAATAAAACCGAGCAGCGTTTCTCTTCGAGCCGAGGGGATCAGATAATACACTGCATTGTTGTGATAGCAGGCAGTGCTACTTTTGTCTAAATGTTTAATAGGGAGGAGAATCAGACAGCTCTGTCTGAAATCCTATTCTTTATTTTCTGGTCCCTTATTTCCTCCTATAGCTGAAAGTAATGACTAATCAGTCTGGATTATCCCCACTTTGAACACAGCACTCACTGGAACAGCCTGTGCGCTAGACTACAGTAAAAACTGTTTGTCCCAAATGGCACCCTTTCCCTATATAGTGCACTACTTTTGACCGGTGCCCATTTGGGATTAAACCCAACTTTCTTCAGTACAGTCAGGATTGCAAAAGGGGGGATATTTTACTCTAAACTTTCTAAGTGTACCAGTAAACTACAAGAATTTTGGTATCTTTCAAAGACGTCTAGTGGCCCCCTTTTGGGTAATTATCTCTGGCTTTATCGCATGTAAAATATATAAAAAAATTAAATAAGATTGATTTTTTTTAAATAATAGAATGACAAAGCTGTACAAAATTAGCCAAATATAAACCATCAACTTAGTAATACTATTGTTGTTTAATATGAGGGTGTCACGTTCTGACCATAGTTCTTTTGTGTTTTCGTTGTTTTAGTGTTGGTCAGGACGTGAGCTGAGTGGGAATTCTATGTCGTCTGTTTCTATGTGGGGTTTCTTGTTTGGCCTGATATGGTTCTCAATCAGAGACAAGTGTTTTGTGTTGTCTCTGATTGGGAACCATATTTAGGTAGCCTGTTTTGTGTAGGGGTTTTGTGGGTGGTTGTCTTCTGTCTTTGTGTCTATGCACCAGATAGGACTGTTTCGGTTTTTCACATTTGTTGTTTTCGTATTTTGTAGTGTTCACGTTTATTGTCTTAATTAAAGTCATGATGAACACTAACCACACTGCGCTTTGGTCCGATCCTTCGTCCACAGAAGAAAGCCGTTACAGAGGGTTTCAGCATGAAATATCCTTTATATATTGTTTTTACACATTTATTTTATTATGTCAGTATGTATTTATTTTTAATGTTTTGGCATCAAACTGGCTATTTTCTCTTTAACTATATGGTCTTTCTACTAGAAACTCATGGACAATATGGACGCAGATAAAACAAAAATCACTATATATTAATCATTTTTTTCAAAAGTTAAGATAGATTGCCATAGATTTTCTTTGAGACACTTTGTGTAGGCATAGGAAATCATGCACGATGGATGACCTACGGTATATTCCAAAATTTTATCATATATACAATAGGCTACATGTCTGTACCAACTTTCATTGACAAATGACGACGTAATTGAAAAACAATTGCGCTCCGGTAGTCTACCCCCCAAAAATAGCACTACACCACAGATCTTAAGAGAATGAATGTGCGGTTATGGACCATCTGTAAAGGAGCTATCTTTATCAGCATCAAAACCTGATAGTATTTCAACCACATAAAATATACATCCAAGCCGAACTGAAATCAGAATAATGTTGGGTCATTCTCAATGCTTTTTATTTCCTTAACCGTTTATGGTTGTGGGAATTGGCATATATTACTGTGGCTGAATTGAAATGTTTCTTACAGAAGACATATGAAAAGCATATGCATAATCATGGTAGCAATTGAAAGGGAACAGTTTGGAGACTATGGAAAATGATTTGACCAAAGGTGAGGACACAACTGAATCCAAACATTACACCATTGATTTTATGTGCATTTTACATTTACTGTACGCCACATTTGTTGATGACGAAATATGAAAATACTCTGGATACATTCAGTAACATGATAATAACATTCCTGGAAAATGTGGGGTAGGTGCAATATAAGGCAAAAACATTACAAGGGTTTGAGTGAGAGGACTAACTGGTGTCTCCAAGTGGCCACACACCTCTCCAAAGTGTGCACAGTTCCCAAGTAATTTCAAAGCACTTTTATGACTCAAAGAAGAGCCTTCAATTATGAGGTGCTTGTTTTAGCTCTCCTAGCTGTGTCGTTGAGGAACTAGAGCAATCACACTTGTACACTGAACAAAAATATAAACACAACATGTTGGTCCCATGTTTTATGACCTCAAATAAAAGATCCCAGAAATGTTCCATGTGCACAAAAAACTTGTTTCTCTCAAGTTTTGTGCACACATTTGTTTACATCCCTGTATGTGAGCATTTATCTTTTGCCAAGATAATCTATCCACCTGACAGGTGTGGCATATCAATAAGCTAATTTAAACAGCATGATCATTACACAGGTGCACCTTGTGCTGGGGGACAATAAAAGGCCACTCTTCACCTGCATAATCGTCTGAGACCAGCCACCCGGATGAAACTGATAGGTTTGCACAACTGCAGAATTTCTGGACAAACTGTCATAAACCGTCTCAGGGAAGATCATCTGTGTGCTCGTCGTCCTCACCAGGGTCTTGACCTGACTGCCGTTCATCATCGTAACTGACTTCAGGGGACAAATGCTTACCTTCGATGGCCACTGGCACACTGGAGAAGTGTTCTCTTCACGGATGAATCCCGGTTTCAACTGTACCGGGCAAGTGGCAGACAGCGTGTATGGCGTTGTGTGGGCAAGAGCTTTGCTGATGTCATCGTTGTGAACAGAGTTCCCCATGGTGGCGGTGGGGTTATGGTATTGGCAGGCATAAGCTTCGGACAGTGAACACAATTTCACTTTATTGATGGTGATTTGAATGCACAGAGATACCTTGACAAGATCCTGAGGCCCATTGTCATGCCATTTATCCGCCGCCATTACCTCATGTTTCAGCATGATAATGACGGCCCCATGCTGCAAGGATCTGTACACAATTCCTAAAAGTCCCATTTCTTCCATAGCTTCCAAACTCACCAGAGTGAGAGGCGTGTTCCAGTTCCCGCCAAATCCAGCAACTTCGCACAGCCATTTGAAGAGGAGTGAGACAACATCCCACAAGCCACAATCAACAGCCTGATCAACTGTATACGAAGATGTATCGCGCTGCATGAGACAAATGGTGGTCACACCAGATAATGACTGTTTTTCTGATCCACGCCACTTCCTTTTTTTTTAAGGTATCTGTGACCAACAGATGCATATCTGTATTCCCAGTCATGTGAAATCCATAGATTAAGGCCTAGTGAATTTATTTAAATTGACTGATTTCCCTATATGGACTGTAATTCAGTAAAATCTTTGACATTGTTGCATGTCGCGTATATATTTATGTTCAGTGTAGTTGGAACACAACCCTGCATCCCGCCATGACACAATTACTGTTGTTGTTTACGCAATCCAAAAAACGGTCCATTAGAAATCACAATCTGGTTCTGGTAGGCGTCATTTGCCGAAATCACTTCCTAAGTTATAAAATAAGATGTTCGAGTGTTAAGCGTTCACAATGCAATTCAGAGAAACAGATTTTCATTTTGTTGCACATAGAAAGGAGTCATGAGTTCATTCAGGTGAGTGTGCTGCAGTGTATATATATTTACAATATACAAACATAGGATCATTCTGTTCAGAACAACCCAGTGTACAAAGTCATAAATGTTGACACTGTATATGACATGAGTTTTATGCTATGGAAAGTGCACATTAGGACTCATGGGTGTTTAGCTTGCTTGTCTGACATCAACGCAGAATTTATTATAATCCTTAACGTCTCATCTTTCAAAATACGTAGAGTCCTCTTAATTTACAGCACTTCCCTCACTCAGACAACAAAAATTTGCAAAAGTTGCCCAATTAACGGGAGGGATGGGGGCAACTTGTCCCGTGAGGTGCTCAATTTCAGAACAGCTGTCAGTCAAAACCCATACAGCACTGTGAAGCTCAGAGCCAGCGCTCTAATACTGTACAGCGTTCCAATTTAGGTGTTTATCAGTGCCAAAATCTACCATTTTCAACCTATATACAGGTACGAGTGTAAAGGGCCACAACCGGGTCAAACGGCTGTCACTTGGGCATTTTGCATGGAAAATCTTAATTTTGAATCGACTTTGTTTCCACGTCATTTCAACAAAAAAAATAGATGTGATGACATTGAATCAACGTGGAAAACTGAATGGATTTGCAAAAAGTCATCAAGGTTAGGGAATTTAGTCTTTTTTTCACCCAACTTCGAACCTAAATCCAGCGAAATGGTGACATTTGTAGTTGATTTCACATTGCATTCACGTTAGTCGACAACTCAATCAAATATAAATCAAAACTGGACGTTCTAATGACATCTGTGCATCTCCGTCATTGTGGAGGACGGGGTCGTGGTAATGGCTGAAGCGGAATAAGTGGAATAGTATCAAATACATCAAACACATGGTTTCCATGTGTTTGATGCCATTCCATTCACTCCATTCCAGCCATCGTAATGAGCTGTCCTCCCACTGATCTGTGCCCAGTGGGTGGCTACAAGACATTCTAAAGCAGGCCTTTCACAGCGAGGGAAGCCCTCTGGAGGATCCTATTTGATTCTTGGAGTTCTAGCGAAGCTGACCGTTCTGGTGTCCCTATACAGGATCTCTTCTGTTCAGGTCAACGGCCAAACCTCCCCCACCTTGAAAGGAAAATTCCCACTCAAAAACTATATTTTGGTATTTGTTTCATTAGTCCACTGTTGATACAGTCCCAAGACGGACCAAACCCCCTGTCTCCTCCCTGGTCTGAGACTCCCGACTCCGAACTCTTCGGTCGCCTGGTCAGATCAAACCTACCTCTGGAGCCTGCCATCATCCTCAACGAGCTATCGCCCAACTGGCCATGCCCAAGAGGAAGACCAAGAGCTAGGCGGTCTGACCAGTTGGAGGAGGACCACATCAGCCTGGGACCTGGCCAACAAAATAACGGCGTAGAGATCCATATATTGAGGCACTATGCTGCAAGGTGCAAGCGAAGACGAGTGATTGAGTGTTTCTTTTGATCACCCTTTATTAATACTTCAATTAACTTTTTTTCCAAATCCGCAATAAAGTTACTTGTGGGATTCATGTGTTTGCCACCCGCCCTCCTGATGG